>NC_057812.1:604795991-605095991 GCF_018294505.1 Triticum aestivum
TTTTTTATAAGACAGTAGCATTTAAAAAGCTGTTTGATACTAATTTTTTTATAAGACGGTGCGCGGGGTGCGGGGGGTCGGCGGCGGCGGTTGAGTAGGGGAATCGAGGGTGCGGGGGGTCGGCGGCGGCGGCCGGTGGACTGGGGGGTGCTCGGCGGCGAGGGGGGCCGGATCTGGCGAGGTGGGATAGCGATCGAGATGGAGGGGGATCGAGATCGAGTGTCCATGAAATTTAAAAATATTCATGATAGTTCAAAAAGTACCCATGAAATACAATCGAGAAATGAAGGCTACAATTTAAATACAAGCGATCTTAGCTAGCTATCTGTTCACAATCTTCTCCTTCTTTTTCGCAAATGGAGTTCTTCTGTGGAACGGACGTCCTTTAGGTAGGGTGGTCCTACTTCTTCTTGTGGTGTATGCTGCTACTTCATCATCGTCGTCATGATCGATCCTCGGGTCGCCGTACTTGTCGAAGTCTTGCTCATTGGCTACTCCATCCATTCCGATGATCTTCCTTTTGCCTCTCCTCACGACAACACGACTGGGCTTTGGCGGGTCGGTAATGAAGAAGCATTGGTCCACTTGGGAAGCCATTACCCATGGCTCATTTTTCGCGGTGACGTTTGCGCCCGCGGTCTTGGATTTGGCTTCGGGTATAACCATGGTGGTGAAATACCGGTCTTCTTTTATGACGTTCTTGGCCCATCTGACACGGAACATCGGGACCTTCTCTCCAGCGTAGCTCAGCTCCCAGATCTCCTCGATCCTTCCGTAGTATCTGTCCTTGTCGTTACCGGTGTAGGATTCCATCGTTACCCCGGAGTTCTGATAACCATCGCTCTTCATGTCCTTGGCCTCGGTGTAGAATGTGTAGCCGTTGATATCGTACGCCTCATAGGTCATCAGGTTGTGCTCGGCGCCCTGTGACAAGGCGAATATGAGTTGTTCTTCCGCGGAAGAATCCTCATGTAAAGGGTATGACAGAAGCTTATGCTTGAACCAACGCGTGAAACATGAGTTGTGCTCTTTGAGTGTATCTCCGTCCGTCCTCTGTTGGCCTCGGTCATTGTACGTCTTTTTAATAAAGGTTTTGTGCTCTACCACCCAAGGATCGACCACGTCTATGTGTTGTAGCGCGACTAGGTTTGCTCTTTCAAAGTCGGCGAGTCGACCCTCGAAGTCGACATGCATTTCGCGGCGACCCTCACGGTGACCCCATCCAGCGAGCCTGCCGAGGTGCCTGTTGACGGGCAGACCAACGGGGTTCTCGATGCCTAGATAATTCGTGCAGTAGGAGATGCACTCTTCGGTCAGAAAGCCCCTGGCTATGCTTCCTTCTGGACGTGACATGTTGCGAACGTATCCTTTGATGACACCATTCATCCTTTCGAACGGCATCATGCTGTGCAGGAACGTCGGCCCGAGTTGGATGATATCCTCCACTATATGGACCAGCAGATGCACCATAACGTCGAAGAATGCGGGCGGGAAGTACATCTCAAGCTCGCATAGTATCACCACGATCTCTTCCTGTAGCCTTCTGAGTTGCCTCACGCCAATCGACTTCCGAGAGATGACGTCGAAGAAGTTGCATAGGCCAAATAGCGTTTCACGGACGTGCGCGTCCATGATCCCACGGATTGCAACTGGAAGTATCTGCGTCATCAGCACGTGACAGTCGTGAGACTTCATCCCGCTGAACTTCTGCTTCGCTGGGTCTAGGTATCTGCTTATCTTCCCCGCGTAACCGTTAGGAAGTTTTACTCCTAGGAGGCAGGTGAAAAACTGCTCGATCTCCTCCTCACTTAGAGTGAAGCACGCGGGTGGGTAGTCATTTCCGGTCTTCTTGGCCTTTTTGCCTTTGCGACGACTTTCTGTGTCCTGCTTCGCCTCATCATCATCATCATCATCATCATCATCATCATCATCATCATCATCATCATATATAGCATGAAGCTCCTGCCTGATGCCCATTGATTTCAAGTCTGCCCTTGCTTTCGGCCCATCTTTGGTCCTCTCTGGCATGTTGAGCAGGGTACCAAGCAGACTCTCGCACACGTTCTTCGTGATATGCATGACATCAAGGCTGTGAGGCACACGGTGGATCTTCCAGTACGGCAAGTCCCAGAAAACAGACCTCGTTTTCCATACCTTCAGCAGCGGCTCTGGCGCCTTTCGCTTCTTTCCCGGCTCTGGCGCCTTTTGCTTCTTTCCCGGCAGTGGGCAGTCTTTCCAATTTTTCAACAGCTTGTCTATTTCCTCGCCGCTCCTCGTACACGGGCGTTTTCGGGGTTCGGTTTCACCATCGAACAGATCCTTGCGTTTCCTCCACGGTTCATCGTCGCGAAGCCACCTTCGATGTCCCATGAACACGGTTTTCGAAGACCCGGGATCTCTATCTAGCTGGCGATACGTTGTGTCATCCATGCACCTTACGCATCCAGAAAATCCGTGGACTACCTGCCCCGCAAGATATCCGTAACCGAGATAGTCGTGCACCGTCGTGAGCAGTGCGGCTCTCATAGGGAAATATTCTTTCTCTGCAGCGTCCCACGTATTGGCTGGCGTTTTCCACAGCGTGTCAAGCTCCTCTTTCAGCAGCCCTAGATACAGATTGATGTCGTTCCCTGGTTGTTTCGGCCCTTCAATTAGCATACTCATGTGAATGTACTTCCTCTTCATGCACAACCAGGGGGGAAGGTTGTACATCCACACAAACACAGGCCAGGTGCTATGTGTGCTTCTCTGGCTGCCAAACGGATTGACTCCATCGGTGCTCGCGCCCAGCACGATGTTCCTTGGATCGTTCCCAAATTCTGGGTATTCGAAGTTCAATGCTTGCCACTGGCTCGCATCCTTAGGGTGACTCAGCATCTTGTCTTTTTTATCTATCTCCGGATCATTTGCGTCATCTTCTCGCTTCTTCTCCTCCCTATCCGCGTGCCAACGCAGGAGCTTTGCTACCTTAGGATCCGCGAAATACCGCTGCAGACGAGGAGTGATCGGAAAGTACCACACCACTTTTCGAGGAGCTTTCTTCCTCTTCTTGTATCGAGTGACACCGCACACCGGACATATTGTAGACTCCGCGTGCTCGTCCCGATAAATGATGCAATTGTTCATGCACACATGGTATTTCACGTGCGGTAAATCCAGAGGACACACGATTTTCTTCGCCTCCTCCAAACTGGTCGGGCACTTGTTCCCCTTGGGAAGACGTTCGTGCCAGAATGACATGTTCTCGTCGAAGCATGCGTCGGTCATTTTGTGTTTTACCTTCATCTCCAGGGCTATGAGCGTTACTTTCAGGCGGGTATCCTCGGGCCTGCATCCTTCATACAATGGAGTAACCGCGTCTAACTCAAGTTGATCCATCTTGGCTTTCTCTCGGGTGGTAGCTCTTGCGTTATCCGTCTGCTTGAGAAGCAGCTCTTGAATATGAGGGTCCTGCACCCAGCCCATTGATGGTCCAGCGTCGTCTGCTCCGCCGGCATCATCATCTTCATGATCATGCCCGTCGCCTGCTCTGGCATCTTCCTCATCATCATGTCCTGCATCTTCTACATGATGACTGTGTACAGCATCACAGTCGTGATCATCTCCTGGGGATTCTTCGTCTTCTCGCCCGCCCGAGCTGCGGTGGTTGTCTTGCTGCCCTTCCTCATTTCTTGCCCGGCCCGCATGGACGACTTCGTAGTCATCTTCATCACCTTGCCACCGATAGCCATCCATGAAACCACGCAACAGCAGGTGGTCCCGCACCTGCCCGGAATCCGGGTCCGCAATAAGGCTCTTCAGCTTGCATCTTCGACACGGACATCTTATCTCCGTCTCGTTCTTTTGAAGCATCTCGGCCTTCGCGGACCTCAAAAACCTATTCACGATGCCTTCGGTCATCGTGCGGACCATGGTCGCCTGCGGGGTAGAGCAAAACGATATTTTAGAACCAAACAAAAATTTGGCATGACTTTCCCTAAAAATAGGACCAAAAAGAATGCTTAATGCCAAAATTCTCGCCGAAACGGAAATGAATCAACATTCCGGCAAAATATTGGCAACTATCGCATATCAAATACCGGTACACCTCCAAACACAAACACATATGCAGCACCACAAACATATGCAACACCATGAACATACATAGATCTAGCTAGGCCGTAAAAAGTGCATGTGCACATTGTTGTAAGGAGAACAACCTAAATATAGCTTCCCCCCTTACTTACCTATTAAAACAAGGTAATTTAACCACTTAATTTGAATGAATCTATGGTGGAAATGAGGTGAAAAAGAGGAGGCACCCGAGACAAGGAGGAGGTGGAGAGAATGAAGTGGGGAGAAAGTGAGTGTGTGGGTAGGAGAGGTTGTCCCAAATATCTTGTTGCTGCCCACTTACTAATGGCGCACTTATTGCATGGTGCGCCATTAGTAGTTACAACTACTAATGGCGCACTTAAGCAGGATGCGCCATTAGTATGTTTGGATAGGCGCACTAGTTCAAAAAAAAATTCTATACTAATGGCGCACCCACTGCCTGGTGCGCCATTAGTAGTTACAACTACTAATGGCGCACTTGGGCAGGATGCGCCATTAGTATGTTTGGATAGGCTCACTAGTTCAAAAAAAAATTCTATACTAATGGCGCACCTGCTGCCTGGTGCGCCATTAGTAGTTACAACTACTAATGGCGCACTTAGCCCGGATGCGCCATTAGTATGTTTGGACAGGCGCACTAGTTAAAAAAAATTGATACTAATGGCGCACCCGTAGCATGGTGCGCCATTAGTAGTTTAAACTCTAATGGCGCATCAGATTGTGGTGCGCCATTAGTATATACTAATGGCGCACCATCTTTCTGGTGCGCCATTAGTGTCAATCCCATCTATAGCCCTTTTCCTAGTAGTGACATATGATTTCTTAGATTTCGATCGTTCTTTTTTTTCTAACATTCCGTGTTCTGTGCAGTGACACACATTGCACACTCATCCTCTTAAGCCTAAAATATTCCATGGCCACGTATTTCGACCCGAACCGTAACTCCATGATAGACTACACAAATGTGAAGAAAGTTCTTGATGATGTTCTCCCCGGCTACGCCCAATCTGGAGGCACCTTCACCAGGCCAGTTCGTAAGTACGGCAAGCACATCTTCTCACACAATACGAAGTTCTGCTGCGTCAAGCAGCCGCCTGGCGGTCAGAAGGATGCCTACTACGCCCTCCATCACATGCGGGCGATCGTAAGGGACCATCATCACCTTCTGCTACCAGATAATCTCAAAGATTGGGCCGCGAGCTTGTCGGCAGTCCAGGACGCAGACCTCAGACAAGAATTCTTTTGCATCCAGTCGGAGTTTGCGGACATCATCCATCAAGATGTCCTTCATACTGCGGGGCAGTTCTTCCTCAGATATCAACCGTCCAACAGTGAGATAGATGAAACGCTACAAATGCAGGGTGACAACAACCGTGATTTCATGACCATCACGACAGACGGCGGCTTCACCCACGCTCCTGTCCGATGAGTTGAGTCGAAAGTAGTGATGTGTAGTTCTGAAACATTGATTGGCTCATGTTGTAATTAAACTTTAATGAATTCGGATGTCTCTTTGGTTTGGACGGTTGTTCAACTTAGATGTAATCGATGCTATTTATTAGTAGGACCATGAATCGTGCTATTAATGTCTTGCTTTTCTCTTCCGATCCTTTTGTTGCATACTTACACATTGCTTATGTATTGTCTGTTGTTTGGCTTGTGCATAGAGATGCCGTCGTATGTCGTGTACAAGGGTAAGGTTCCCGGAGTCTATGATGACTGGGAGGAGTGTCGGAGACAGGTTCACCGTTTCAGCGGTAATAGTTACAAAGGGTACACCACTAGGGCGGAGGCCGAATCTAGATACGCCCGCTATCTAGCGGGAGAGAGGAGGGAGTGTTGGAGGAACCGGATGAAGACCAGTTTGATCGCGATGATGCTCATCGTGATGACCACAACTCTCTTCTATGTGATGGTAGTTTAGATGATCGATATCGACTTGTAATGTGAAGGCAAACTCGATACTCGCGGTCTTGAGACTTGTAATGTTTTATCTTTGTCCGGTCTTTTGAATCCGGAGACTAATATGATGAATTGTATTCGGAGACTAATCTTCTATTGTATTTGATGAATCTGATGTTGCTGTGTGCTGCTGTCTATATTCTATGCAATAATATATTTTGTAACCTGTGCAAAAATCAGAAAAGCAAAAAAAATAAAACCTAATATTCATACTAATGGCGCACCACACAAGACACTAATGGCGCACTGTGATCATCACACTAATGGCGCATTAGCTGCTGGTGCACCATTAGAATGCCAAAGCACATTTGTACATATGGCCCCTGGGAGGCATTCTAATGGCGCACTGCAGGCTATACTAATGGCGCACTACGCGGTGCGTCATTAGAACACCAGATACTAATGGCGCACCAGTAGTGCGCCATTAGAATTTAATTCTAATGGCGTGATGCCAGTGGCGCACCAGTAGTGCGCCATTAGAAGGCAAATTCGATGCGCCACTAGCATGCCTTTTCCTAGTAGTCTTCATTGCACCTTCGATCTAAGCATTTGGAGAGTGCCCTTTGATAGGCCAGAGAGTCCGCCAGATAATGTGATAGATGGTTCTGGGCAGGTACTCAAAGTCTTCAACGAAGAACTCTGTTGGATAAGGAGCATCGTGAGGCAATGGCTTCATCATGGAGAGCATCTGACTCATATTCGGTTCAGGCCTCTGGAATATGCTCTCAAGAGCTTCAGTGTGTAGTGGACAGCCTTCCTCGAAGAATTTGCCAGGAGTGGGTAGGCCGGTGAGCTCAATGATATCAAATGCATTGGCTTCGTGATGGACATTGCCGGTCATCCACTCCAGGGCCCAAGTCTTCAGATCTCTGTTGTATCCTTTGATGTGGAGGGTGGCATAGAATTGCAGCAGAAGCTCTTCGTTCCAGTGCTCTTCATCAGTTACAAACTGCAGCAGACCCACTTGCTTGAAGCAATCCAACGCTTCCTCTAAACAGGGCAGACCAGCAATGGCTTCAACATCAAGGCGCTTGTGCAGGAAGATGCGACCTTGGTTGTATAGGATGCATGAGTAGTAGCTGCGCTGAGGATAGCTCCAGAACCTATCTGATGAAATCCTTTCCCTTGAATAGGGGTTCTTGGAGCTGTTGAAGAACGTATTATCTGCCTTGAAGCTATTGATGTTAAATGAGCCAGGTGCTGATGCAGGACCTGGGAACCTCGGCAGCCTTGGGACTGGCTTCTGGACATGAGGCCTATGCTCAACATGGTAATCAAATTGAGGACCTGCAGCAGACTCAGTAACAGAAGTGTCTGGATCAGTAGCTTCGCTGTCTTCTGAAGCTTTTGGTGGGGAGGCCTCCACATTGGCTTCAGTGTTGGTTGTGGCAGCCTCAATATTTTTCAGCCTCCGCTTGACTAGCTGGAGGGTCGGTCACAAGCATGTTCTCCTGGAGAACTGCTTCTTGGTGGAGCATAGGAGTGGGCTCTTGTGGTGCTTCTTCTGCGGCTGATGCAGCCAGAATGTCTTCAGCATAGACTTGAGGCCTTGGACCTTTGCGAAGCTTGCGGAATGCAGACGATGCCTGTGGGGTTGGAGTGGGCTGGGCCTCATTGTCTTCTTCCTCTTGAGGGCGATCCGCCCATGACGCATCTTGTGCAATTGGCGACCAACGCTGGTGAGTTCGCTGTGTTCATACTGAGGAAGGGCTGCATCATCTTGTACATGGTCCTGATGACCAATGTCTTCAGCAGCGATGGGGTCGGCTGCTGGTATGTCTTCGGCTTCAGGAGCCGCTGTGGAAGCAGGCTCATGAACTGTCAGTTGTCATTCTGCGTTGGGGTGAACCATTGAAATAGGTTCAACTATCAAGGGCTCTGTGGGAGCAGCCCGAGATTTCTTGATCTTTCGCTTCTTATTGCTGGGGGCAGTAGGAGAGGCTTCAGCGCTTTTCCTCTTCCTGGCTTCAGCCTCAACAGTTCTTGTCTTCTTGAGCTCTGAAGCTGTTGACCGGCTCTTTGGCTTCGAGCCAGTCGTTGCAGTTGGGAAGACAGTTGGAACTGCTTCTTGCCTTGGTGCCTCTGGTTTAGCTGGAACAATCTTCTTCTTTTTCTTTGCGGCCATCTTGGGGTCGATGCCAGGACGCCCAAGTTCCTTGCGCTTCTCAGCCTCATTGTAGGCTTGCACACATCTTTCAGCCAGAGACTTCATCCACTCACGTGAACCCTGAGCTTCTGCATGCTTCTTCAGAAAGTTTTCCTTAAGCTCATGCAACATGATCTTGAAGCTCTTCACTTCTTGCACGCTGAGCTTGGCCATATTCTTCTTGAACTGAGCCTTTTCATGATCAATTTTCTGCTTCAGTTCAACAATGCGCTGGGCAATGGCAAGTTCTGAAGCAATTGCGCCTTGGAAGGCAACGCTGAGGCCAACAGGCAGCTGCAGATCTTCGAAGCTGATGTTTGGTGTGGCAAACCATTCGTCGATGAAGTTGTGGATGATGGCGACATCAAAGAGAGGCAAATTGTTGAAGATTTCATCTTCTTCTTTGCTCTTGATGAGCTACTCGAGAGCGTCATCTCCAAGATCTTCATCACTTGACAGATCAATGGCTTCGCTGCGCAGAATGTCAGCAGCTGTGAGCTCTTTACCGGTGTATGGCTGAGGCATCTTGGCCTTCTGGGGCTTAGAGACGCGGGATACGTCTTCAGACTGCACACTGTCTTCAGGAGGTGCAGTTGCCAATGGCTTCGCCCTTGAGACTTTTGGTGAAGGGGCCGGCTTTGAAGCTTTTGGCTTCTTCGACTGCTTTGGCTTCGGTACAACAAGAGCTTCATCAGACTCAGAGTCAGCTGGAGGGTCATTCACGGCAGTCCCTTGGACTAAGATGCGGGTGATGAGGCCCTCAAGGTTGGCATACGGACCGATGATATTGGGTTCTGCGTCGGGTGTGCCATCTGCCCTTGGTGCGGAGGGGCCAGGGTTGAAGTCTAACCCCAACTTCTTCTTGTTCTGCTTTGCTGATTGTTGGGCAAACTGGAAGTTGCGCTTGAATAGATTGTCGTCACGACACCAGAGTAGTGACGACGGATGTGCATCATCAGGCTGTGGCCCACGAACCATGCATGGATAGAAGCTTTGGGCAATAGCTTCATCTCTGGACCTGGGTACAAGGTTCTTGTATAAGATGTCTCCCCACGGTCTTTTGATGGCACTTTTCTTAGCATACTCTTGGGTTGTGAAGCGGTATTTGAACCATTGTTCTGCCCAATAGCGTCGAATCCATTGGATTCGGGTCTTGCGCTGCCCATAATTCTCTTCAGGATCTGTTTTATACATTTCTGCCAGGTCTTCAGGCAGATCTTTGGAAGTTCCTTCACGTCGCTGTCTGCCCCCCTTCCTTGCTGCTGCTTCTGAAGCCATAAACTTTAACTTGAAAGGCTTCAAAACTTTCAAAGGCTTCAAAGGCTTTCTTTTGCTGGACCAACAGGAACTGGCTTCAGGAGAATTTATGTGATGCTGTAGGAATTCTGCAAATGAATGCAGACTATGAGAACCGAAGGATTCTCCCACGGACATGTACCTGTGACAGCATTAAGGTGCGAGGGAAGGGGAAGAGGTCATATGCATTCTCAGAAGGTTTTGAAGATTAATCAGTTTAGAAGACATTGACCTCATCGTGCGAAGACATTCACTCATAGATAAGAAGTTGGTTCCAGATTTGTACGAACCCACAGGTCAGTACAAGTGAGGAATCTAACTACTTCATGAAGCACAAGTGAATGTACTAAGCATGTTATGAGATGCAGATTGAGAGATCTAACTTGTGTGAAGAGAAACTTCTTATGGTAGAAAGTGACAGAACCATGAGATCAAAAGGGGCTGTAAAAAGAAGTTTTATTTACCACACTTGGAACTGCTAGACGGAGTGGGAGATGATGCCGAGCAGTTCAATCCTCCGTGCCCTAACTTGGAGACGGAAGACACCTACGGCGACGGCGAAGAGGACGATGTCCGCGATCAGCGTGAAGACGGCGTCGGAGAGGTTGCGGCAGCGAAGCGCTTCGTCGTCGGCGTCGTCGAGAGCTAGCGGTGGCGCTAGGGTTCGTGCGAGGGTGGAAGAAGGAGATAATGACCGCGGTAAGTGTGAATTTATAGGCATAGGGGCGGCACTGTGCTATTACTCAGGTGCCCCTGGCAATTCGCATCTGAGGAACACGTGGCCAGTTTGCGGAAGTTTGGGGTTTGTTCCTCGTCCCACGCACGCCTGGATTGTCGGGCGGTCGTTCCTGTTTCTCCGGATTTTATGTGGAGGAATGAGCATTGAAAATGGACTTTATGGTTGTCTCTATATCTTCTGCTGACAAGGACGCACTGAAGATATTTGACAGTTTCAATAGAATGCATATGACTTAGAGAGATAGAGTTTGAGATAGAAAGCATAGAGAAGTTTGGGGTCCAATCACATTCACTTAGTTCAAAAGATTCAACACGAAGACATAGCTATAAGTGAATGCTGTAGAGGATAGAACACTAGCATATATATATATATATCTATAGTCGACATAGTGAAGATAATCATGAAAATATGTTGAGTTTGAAGCCAAATCAAATGTGAAGACATTGCAAGGTAACGCCATGAGTGAAACACTTCAAAATGGAACGTTTGGTGGTGGCGTTACCCACCATATAGGAAGTATTAGACCCAGACACGGCGCACAATTATCGTGGCGCTCCGAAGTAAAATTCCATATTAATGTATTCACACTTAGAATGTATGTCTTCATTGATTGAAGATATACTTTACTTTGTGTGTTGCACATCTAAGTCATCATATGCATAAGTGTTAGGATGTGTGCCTAATCACAGGACATTTGAGGATTCCAGGATATTTAGCTCACACCGTAACTTGCAAAACATCTTCTCATCCAAGGGCTTGGTGAAGATATCTGCCAATTGCTCTTCAGTGTTGACGTGTATGATATCAATGTCTTCCTTCACAACATGATCTCTAAGAAAGTGATGACGAATTTCAATGTGCTTTGTCTTCGAGTGCTGAACTGGGTTATTTGCAATCTTGATGGCGCTTTCGTTGTTTTAGTAAAGTGGCACTTGCTTCAGATAAATGCCATAGTCCTTGAGTGTTTGCTTCATCCATAGAAGCTGAGCGCAGCAAGATCTAGCAGCAATGTATTCAGATTCAGCAGTGGAGAGAGATACACAGTTCTGCTTCTTTGAAGACCAACATACAAGTGATCGTCCCAGAAAGTGACATGTGCCTGATGTAGACTTGCGATCAACTTTGTCACCAGCATAATCAGCATCCGAGAATCCAACCAAATCAAACTCTGAGCCCTTTGGATACCATAATCCTAGAGTTGGGGTGTGAGCCAAATATCGAAGAATTCGCTTCACAGCTAAGTGATGCGACTCCTTTGGTGCCGCTTAAAATCGAGCACACATGCAAACACTAAGCATAATATCTGGCCTAGATGCACATAAATAAAGCAAAGAACCAATCATGGAGCGGTATACCTTTTGATCGAACTCTTTACCATTGTCGTCAGGACCTAGATGATGTTTGGCTGGCATTGGTGTTGTGAAGTCTTTGCAGTCTTGCATACCTAACTTCTTCAGGCAATCTTTGAGATATTTCTCTTGAGATATGAAGATGCCATTGCGTTGTTGTCGTATTTGAAGACCAAGGAAGAACTTCAGTTCCCCCATCATGGACATCTGATATTGCTCTCGCATCATATATCCAAGCTCTTCACTGTACGTCTGATTGGTGCAGCCGAAGATAATGTCATCCACATATATTTGGCACACAAACAGTTCACCATCATATGTCTTCGTGAAAAGAGTGGGATCCAGGGAACCAGGTATGAAGCCTTTGCTCTTCAGAAAGTATTTGAGTGTGTCATACCAGGCCCTAGGGGCTTGTTTGAGGCCATACAGCGCCTTGTTGAGCTTGTATACCATGTCAGGATGTTTTGGATTTTCAAAGCCAGGCGGTTGTGCAACATACACTTCTTCTTCAATTTTGCCATTGAGAAAGGCACTCTTCACATCCATTTGATATAGAAGAATGTTATGATGATTTGCATAGGCCAGCAGTATGCGTATGGCTTCAAGCCTAGCCACAGGAGCAAATGTTTCATCGAAGTCAATGCCTTCCACTTGAGTATATCCTTGAGCAACGAGACGAGCTTTGTTTCTGACAACTTGACCATGCTCATCTTGCTTGTTGCGGTATATCCATTTGGTGCCTATTATATTGTGTTTCCGTGGATCAGGATGCTTAACCAGTTCCCATACATTATTTAGCTCAAACTGTTGAAGCTCTTCTTGCATAGCTTGAATCCATTTAGGTTCCATGAAGGCTTCTTCAACTTTCTTGGGTTCTGATATTGAGACGAATGCGAAGTGCCCACAGAAATTTGCTAGCTGAGTTGCCCTTGAACGAGTGAGTGGACCAGGTGCATTGATGTTGTCAATTATTCTGTCAATCTGCACTTCATTGGCAACACGAGGATGTACAGGGCGAAGACTTTGCTCTTGCTGATCTATGTTGTTGTTGGGAGGAATGTCTTCAGGCTGAGCATTGTCTTCATGTTGATCAGGTGCTAAGATGATAAGTTCTTCTTCAGGATGAGCTTCAGAAGGTATAATCTCTCCAGTTCCCATTAGCTTGATTGATTCACTAGCTGGAATTTCATCTAGCACATTTGGCAGTTGCTCTCTTTGTGAACCATTTGTCTCATCAAACCGCACATCCACTGTTTCAACCACTTTGTAATGAAAGAGATTAAAGATTCTGTAGGAGTGCGAATCCTTTCCATATCCAAGCATAAAACCCTCATGTGCTTTTGGTGCAAACTTTGAGGTGTGGTGTGGGTCCTTGATCCAGCACCTTGCGCCAAATACTCTGAAGTAACTGACATTTGGCTTTTTGCCAGTAAGGAGCTCATAAGATGTCTTGTTCAGAAGCTTGTGAAGATAAAAACGATTGATTGTATGGCATGCAGTGTCAATGGCTTCACTCTAGAATTTTCTTGGAGTCTTGTATTCATCTAGCATTGTTCTGGCCATCTCAATGAGTGTTCTATTCTTGCGTTCGACGACACCATTCTGCTGTGCCGTGTACAGAGCTGAGAATTCATGTGTGATGCCCAAGGTATCAAGATATATATCAAGGCCAGTGTTCTTGAATTCAGTTCCATTGTCACTTCCGATGTGCTTTATCTTGGCGCCAAAATTGTTCATAGCACGATTGGCGAAGCGTCTGAAGACATGCTGCACTTCAGTCTTGTAAAGGATTATGTGCACCCAAGTATATCTAGAGTAATCATCAACAATGACGAAGCCATAGAGGCAAGCAGTAGTAGTAAAAGTTGAGTAGTGAGTGGGACCGAAAAGATCCATGTGGAGCAGTTTGAAGGGTTGAGTAGTAGTCATGATTGTCTTCGAAGGATGTTTTGCCCTCGTCATCTTCCCTGCTTCATAGGCACCGTATAAGTGATCTTTCTTGAACTTGATGCCCTCGATGCCTATCACATGTTTCTTCTTCGCAAGGGTGTGGAGGTTCCTCATGCCAGCATGCCCAAGCCTCCGATGCCAAAGCCAGCATTCTGAAGCTTTTGCAAGAAGACATACTTCAAGTTGTGGCCCTGCTGAGAAATCTACCACATACAAATCATCTTTCCGATAACCTTCAAACAATAGAGACTTGTCAGATTCCATTAGTACTAGGCAACGATATTTTCCAAATATTACGACCATGTTCAAATCGCAAAGCATTGAGACAGACATTAAGTTGAAACCAAGGGATTCAACAAGCATGACTTTATCCATGTGTTGATCCTTTGAGATTGCAACTCTACCTAGACCTAATACCTTACTTTTACCAGTGTCAGCAAATGTGATGTGGCTCTTGTCAGATGGACGTAAGGTTGAGTCCATAAGAACGCTTCTTTTGCCAGTCATATGATTTGTACACCCACTGTCAATAATCCATTCTGAAGACTTTGAAGACGCTGGTGTCGTACCCTACAGTGCAGTTAGGGGGATAGGCTTCACGAAGAGAATTGTGAAGCAAAAACATTTGACGAACCAGTGAGTTATGAAAACTTAGATCCATATTAGGACTAATAGGGAGAGTAGCATGCGATTCAGGAACGAAGTACATAACGATGCCATTCAGGCATTTTATCTTGCGCCCTACAAGATTTTTAAGGTCCCCCGCAATAGCGTCAGAAGATTTTGTTTTTCTGCTGGAGACCTTTCCCTGCAAAAGAGAGATAAGCTTTCTTAACCACCCACATCTTCAAGGGTGGCTTAGAAGCAATAAGTCTAAGTGCAGCATCTGAGAATTTTGGCTTTGAAGCCTTAGCAAACAGTCTTGCAGGTGGACAATAATACTCATAAGAATAAGCAGAATAATTTTTTGTCATATGAACGTGACGGTTCGATGAACCGCTCTCATATTCATATGCCTGAGTATGGTTTCCCTGCAAAACATTTGCGTTAGTGTGACTCAGGTGAGTCCTCTGTTTGTATGAAGCCTTTGGACCGTATGAAGCCTTTGGTCTGAGGTTTGTCTTCTTCAAGTGAGGTGTCATGAAGACATTCACAGGAAGGTTTTCCAGACACGTTTTCGGAACCCAGATCTTCTTCATAGGCGGTCCATTCCTGCAGTTAGTACCAATGTACCTGGCAAACACTTCACCATTCTGATTCTTAAACAGTTTATAGTTTGCATCAAAGGATTCATCAATGATAATGGGGTCAGCACAAGTGAAGCCAGATAGATTGGATGGATCTGCTGAAAGTTCCTTTGCAGCAACCCATGTGGTTTCGGAGTACTGCTCAGGTTTCCAGTAAGAGCCATCTGCATTTATTTTCCTTACGAACCCAACACCCTCTTTCCTAGGGTTTCGGTTCAGAATCTGCTTCTTGAGGACATCACATAATGTCTGATGTCCTTTAAGACTTTTGTACATCCCTGTTTCAAGCAATGTCTTCAACGTAGCATTCTCATCAGCAATAGCATTGGTATCCTCAGCAGAGGGGTTAGTTACCACATCAACATTTGAAGATATTGCAACAACAGTAGCAGTGGAACATTTAGCAACAGAAGTAGCATTATCACGCTCAATGCATTTAAGACATGGTGGTTCAAATCCTTCTTGAGCGGAATGATCTGTTCAGCGCGAAGTGACTCGTTTTCCTTTTGAAGATCTTCATGAGCCGCTCTCAATTTCTCAAGTTCTTGCTTCCTTTGAAGATAATCATAGGAAAGCTTTTCATGACTTGTTGAGAGAGTATCAAGACGATCTTCAAGTTCCTGATACTTAACATGAAGATTTTTTATGTCTTCAATTAAGGATTCAGATCGAGTCATTTCAGCACCCAATAGATCATCGCTTCTGTCTAACAGTTTTTGAATATGTTCCATAGCTTTCTGTTGTTCAGTTGCAATTTTAGCAAGTGTTTTGTAGCTGGGTTTTGAATCACAGTCAGAGTCATCGTCACTGGATGTTTGATAGCGAGTATTGCGTGTGTTTACCTTGGCACCGCGTGCCATGAAGCAGTAGGTAGGAGTGGAGTCGTTCTTGTCATTTGCACCGGTGTAGGTGATGAAGTCATTGTCTTCGGTGTTGAAGATGGACTTGGCGACGTATGCTGTAGCCAGACTCGCAATGCCATAATCAGACTCCTCCTCAGACCCCACCTCTGCCTCCTCAGAAGCGGACTCCTCCTCTGAATCCATTTCCTTGCCAACAAACGCACGTGCCTTGCCAGATGAGCTCTTCTTGTGTGATGAAGACTTTGAGGAAGACTTGGAAGAACACTTTGAGTATTTCTTCTTCTTCTTGTCGTCAGAATCATATTCCTTGCTCTTCTTCTTCCTTCTGTTCTCATTGTACCACTGTGGACACTCAGAGATGAAGTGTCCAGTTTTCTTGCACTTGTGGCATGTTTTCTTCTTGTAGTCATGAGCAGAAGCTTCATCATTCCTTGAGCATGATCGTGAAGACTTTCTGAAGCCTTTCTTCCTGGTGAATTTTTGGAACTTCTTCACTAGCATTGCAAGTTCCCTTCCAATGTCTTCAGGATCATCAGAACTGCTGTCAGATTCTTCTTCAGATGAGGAAACAACTTTTGCCTTCAAGGCACGAGTTCGCCCATAGTTTGGACCGTAGATATCTCTTTTCTCAGAAAGCTGAAACTCATGTGTGTTGAGCCTCTCAAGTATGTCAGATGGATCGAGTGTCTTGAAATCAGGACGTTCTTGAATCATCAGGGCTAGGATGTGAAACAAACTATCAAGTGATCTCAGCAGCGTCTTAACGACTTCATGTTTGGTGATCTCAGTAGCGCCGAGGGCTTGAAGCTCATTTGTGATGTCAGTGAGTCTGTCAAATGTGTGCTTGACATTCTCATTGTCATTTCGCTTGAAGCGGTTGAAGAGATTGTGAAGGACACTGATTCTTTGATCTCTCTGGGTTGAGATGCCTTCATTGACCTTGGAGAGCCAGTCCCAGACCAGCTTGGATGTCTTCAAGGCACTCACATGGCCATACTGTCCTTTGGTCAGATGACCGCAGATGATATTCTTGGCAGTAGAGTCCATTTGAGTGAACTTCTTGACATCAGCAGCAGTGACACCTTCTCCAGCCTTGGGAACGCCATTCTCGACGACAAACCATAGGTCAACGTTAATGGCTTCAAGATGCATGCGCATCTTATTCTTCCAGTAGGGATATTCAGTTCCATCGAAGACGGGGCACGCAGCGGAGACTTTGATTATCCCTGCAGTCAACATAGCTAAAACTCTAGGTGGTTAAACCGAATCACACAGAACAAGGGAGCACCTTGCTCTGATACCAATTGAAAGTGCATTATATCGACTAAAGGGGGGGTGAATAGTCAATTTTTATGAAAGTCTTCAAAACATGGAAGTTATGAAGACAAACAGTAGAGATATGCCTGTTACTATGCAGCGGAAGTTAGACTACACTAGGCAAGCCATGGTCAAGTATCAACAGAGTGAAAGCACAGTGACGAATAGCTGTAGTGTAATAAGGATCAGGTAGGAAGATATACTATGAAGCCAAACAGATCATACACTCACGTTGTGAAGACAAAAGATAGAACAGACAAGCAATGACTTCACAACGAGTGATCAGTAAGTAAAAGGAAGTGAAGATGAAACCAGTGACTCGTTGAAGACAATGATGTGTTGGACCAGTTCCAGTTGCTGTGACAACTGTACGTCTGGTTGGAGTGGCTAGGTATTTAAACCTTAGGACACACAGTCTCGGACACCCAGTCCTGAACACGCAGCTCAGGACACCAAGTCCTCACCGTATTCTCCTTGAGCTAAGGTCACATAGTCCTCGCCCAATCACTCTGGTAAGTCTTCAAGGTAGACTCCCAAACCTTCACAGACTTCGTTCACTAGCAATCCACAATGTCTCTTGGATGCTCTGAACGCGACGCCTAAACGCCTGGGGATGCACAATCCTCAAGTGTAATAAGTCTTCAGATCACACAGACAAGAAGACTTAAGTGATGCCCAATTCTCTCTGGCTTTGGGTGGTTAGGGCTTTTCTCCTCGCTACGAATTTTCTCTCAAAGGCTTCAAGGTGGGTTGCTTTCAAACGACAAAAGCCATGCACTGAAATCTGAGCAGCCAACCGTTTATGGTTGTAGGGGGTGGGCTATTTATAGCCACTTGGCAACCCGACCTGATTTGTCTGAAATGACCCTGGGTCACTAAGGAACTGACACGTGTCTCAACGGTCAGATTTCAAACTCTCATGGCAACTTTACTTGGGCTACAAGCAAAGTTGACTTGTCCGGCTCTGGACAAGATTCGCTCTCATTGTCTTCACTCGAAGACATAGGTTTTTGGTTTAGGCATCACTCCAGTCATTCTGACTGGTTCTCCTGGACCCCACTTAACAGTACGGTGGTTCCTATGACTCAACACAAAATAAAAAGAACTACGAAAGATCTAAGTCTTCGAGCTCCATAGGCTTCATAACGTGTCTTCTTTTGTCATAGTCTTCAATGTGAATATCTTCATATACCACCTTTGACTTTAATGTCTTCATACATTTTTAGGGGTCATCTCTGGTAGTAAAACCGAATCAATGAGGGACTTCTACCTGTGTTATCCTGCAATTCTCACAAACACATTAGTCCCTCAACTAGGTTTGTCGTCAATACTCCAAAACCAACTAGGGGTGGCACTAGATGCACTTACATGAAGAAGACTGCCCACAGGAAAAGAACCACTTCATCCTCTAATCCGGCCCCTGATGATGATGTGGATAATCCGGACCTTGAGGTAGAGCTTGACTCACTTGGCTTATATTTCATGCGTCTTATTGATGATGATATTTGTCAGGATGATGCCGAAGCCAGCCACGCTGATGCTGCAGAGGTAAGTATTCTCTCTTCCGATTCAAAACCTTTGCCTTCACTAAAAATCCGTCAGGCAAACCGGAAAGTTAAATTTTCTCATCCTCTTGCTTATTTGGATCCCAAATTTCTTATGAAGACCCAACAGCACGAAGCTCGTCGCACAACCCGGCACAGCGGCCAGGTAGCTACCTCCGCCGGTTTACAGAACAGTCCGGTTCAGAAACGCCGTTCAAAGGTCTCTAATTTGCTTGTCAGTGCTTGTCCTAAAGCGGGCTGCTTTCTTCAACCTCTTAATCCATCTGACTCCGATTACCAGGTTACTTCCCACTCATCTTCTGGCGAGTCATCGGCTACTCAGCTGCCACCGCTCAAAATGGTGCTTGGGTAAGTTATACTTATCATAATATTTGCAGCATATCGCCTTAGAACATATGTTGTATTTGATTTTGTTATTCCTTTCAGGGCCAAACCTAGGCCAAGCAAGAAGGCTCGCCTGGACAAAGCGGTCGAAGAAGATGCCGTCCTTGAACCGGGCAAGACACCAGATCTTGAAGCGGCTATTCCTGAGGATATACCCAATGATCCACCACAGCAAGACGACGATCTTATTGCTGAAGAGAGACCTACTGATGCCTCAGGTCCTGTCAATCAGCCCACAAGCTCCATCCGGATTGAGAAATCCACCGGTCCAGCAAAGCCTACTGACAAGCCAATAGCCCTAGTGCAAACCAGTGATACCAAGGATGATGAGGTTGTCATTACTGGCACTGGCCATACCGAGCCAAGAAATCCTGTTGCTTTGTCCAAACATTCTGCCAAGGAAGAATTTGCTACCTTTGGCAAATGCAAGTGGAATGCTGATCTGGTGACTTACGCTGCTCTGAACGCCCAAGATATCCATTCCGGCTACCTGAACCGGCTGTATACCAGTCGTGACTATGAAGCCGGTCTGGTTAATATGATGAAAGATAAATATGAGGTAACTTCCATATGCTCTTTCCTGCTTGTATGCTTCAATTCTTGCTGACTCTCCGAGCCCCCAAGGGCCGGTTTGTAATCTTCTTTCAAACCGGGACTTACTAATATAAATCTTAATGCTTTGAAATTCACTGATGTAGCCCCCAAGGGCCGGTTCAACTTAGCATAGTTAAACCGGTACTTTATGTAATTGAGATTGCCGCATCAGAATATATACGAGCAAATAGCCATTAGCCCCCAAGTGCCAAGTTGAATACTTGTATTGGTCTTGGGACTTTGTAAGCAATTGAAGATGAAGATCGAATATGCATTAGCCCCCAAGTGCCAAGTGCATAACTTGTTATGTGGTTGGTACTTCAATCCTTGTACCGTTTTGTTGAAGCATATGACTGTCTGCATGCAGGCTGAGCTGAAGACGAAAGAAAGCCAAGTCGCCGATATCCAAGAAAACCTGAAAACCCAACAAGCTGAAACCTCCAAAGCAAAAGAGGAATTAGCCAGCGCTTTAAGCACCATGGAACAACTTAAGGAGAGCTTTAAGAAGAAGCGGGCGGATTGGGCCACTGAAAAGTACGCTTTAATCAAACGAGCAAAGGATGCCGAGGCTGCACTAAAACCGGTGGCGGATGAACTGACCAGCATAAAGCGGCACGTGCATGCCATGACCACTGCTATCTTTGGTAAGCCAGTTTGACTTCTGAATTGACTCGGCCTTCTTACAGAGCTGCCGGTTTGTTAACCCTTTATGATATTTCAGGGACACGCATTGGTCACTTGGGGTCAGATGTGCGGAAGAAATTGATAGCGGCTTATACGTTGGTCGAACAACTGTACACTGGTGCACAACTCATCATCTGTACCACATGCCACAACAAACCGGCGCCTACTTTGATTCAAGACACTCTGATGAAACTGTCAGTGCTTCCTGCCTGGGTTGAAGAGCTGAAGAAATCTGTTGCTCGAACCGGTGCGATCAATGCCTTAATCCGGGCAAAAGCCTGGGTGCCAGATTTTGATCCTATTGAAGCGGCTCAGGGCTATCCCAGCTTGAAGGAAGCCGGGTCAGAGTTTGGTGAAGCGGATCGGCGAGCAATAAACTGGGAGGTTCGTCCGCTAGCTTGTCAATTGGCTGAAGAAGCAGACTTGTCTCATTATCAAGCCCAATATGACAATCAGAACACGCGAATAGTTGCACCAATTCATGAATCGGTAAATCTTATCCCTCCAATCCGTAAGCATACTTATGCTCCCGATATTGACCCATCATTGCTGATCCATGATGAAGCTGGTTTTCAAGCATTAATGGGAATCGACTGGACAACTGTTGATTTCCAGCCGCTGGGTAGAGAAACTGAAGCTGAAGCAGCGCAGGATGACCCACAACCATTAGGCCAGGCTGGTGACCAAGCTTGAACAGGAAGTCGGTTTAAAAATGCTTCTCCTTTACAAACAATGATCTTATTGTGGGCACCGTGTTGCCTTGTAATAGGCTAGATGATACTTCTGATGTTGATATGCCTTCGTGCATAATTTGCTCTTCCTTTGGGTGATAAACTCTCCAAAGTACTTTCTGCAATAAAAAATCTTCAAGTGCCACCGCGGTTGTACCATCAGGCGGAATATGATGTCTGCATACATGAAATCAAAACATCTGAAATATTTTAAGTATATGACCAAATTTTTTGAGATACATAATACCTGCCATCGTTGAGCGTGAAGTTGGCTCGGCCAATCTTGTAGCGGAGTTTTATAAACCCACACTGTTGGAGGAGATAGCAGCTCCCATATATATATGACACCGGTTTACCATGTAAACCGTACCGGGGTATAATAAACACCGTGTTACTCCATAAGAGGATGTTAACAAAAAAGATCAAACCGGACAAATAGTCTCTGGATTGAAATGAACCGTGTTCCATCAATTGATAGTATGAACCGGTTGAATACTTTGTCGGTTTAAAAAATGCAATAAAAAAGAAAGAAGTATCTTTCAAAGAAAAGTGTGAAGCAAATGCAATGACAAAACCGTTTGCAAAAAAGGTTTATTTGAGCTGATCAGATGGTGTTACCATGGCCGGACACGACCAAGCTCCCGTTAGGTGTAACTATGGTTCTAGTCAGCCAGATCCCGAAATGAAACTGTGGCATTTATGCCGATCAAGTGGCATGGAAATGGTTCGGGTTCGACCAAGCCCCCAAGTGATTCTGTGGCCTTAGGCCGATCAAGAGGCATGACTGGTTCAGACGTGACCAAGTCCCCAAGTGATCTGGTGGCTCTCGCCTATCAAGAGGTATGGTATTGGTTCGGACACGACCAAACCCCCAAGTGATATAACATGATGCTTTTAAAAAGCTAACTCAAGGGGTAAACTGGAGGTCGCTTTAGAACAACTCCGTGTAACCACACATGATGTAAAAGAACAGATACCCCGCTTTAGCTGAGGTTCCGGTTTATTATATTTAATCATAATATATACATCATCGTAATATGTACATAAGTAGAGCCAATGACTCAGGTATAGTAAGGCCGAAGATGAGCTATGTTCCACGGCCTGTTGGTCTCCTCCTCTGATGTACGTGAGTCCTTATGCTCTCGAATATCGATCAGATAGTATGACCCATTGTGTAGATTCTTGCTGACCACGAAAGGCCCCTCCCAAGGTGGGGATAGCTTATGCATATCAGTCTGATCTTGGATGAGCCGAAGCACCAAATCTCCTTCCTGAAAGGTTCTGGATCTGACTCGGCGACTATGATAACAACAAAGATCCTGTTGGTAAATCGCTGATCGGGCGGCTGCTATGTCACGCTCTTCATCCAACCGGTCCAAAGCATCTTGCCATGTTGTCTCATTGTCCGCTTCAATATAAGCCGTCACACGAGGTGAATCATGACGGATATCACTAGGGAGAACCGCCTCCGCTCCATAAACCATGAAGAACGGTGTGTATCCTGTTGATCTGTTGGGTGTTGTATTGATGCTCCATAACACAGATGGTAATTCTTCTACCCAACAACCCGGCATTCTCTGCAAAGGTACCATGAGCCGGGGCTTGATGCCTCTCAAGATCTCTTGATTAGCTCTTTCTGCTTGACCATTGGACTGTGGGTGTGCCACTGATGAAACGTCGAACCGGATGTGCTCCCGTTCACAGAACTCCTTCATGGCACCTTTGGACAAATTGGTACCATTATCTGTGATGATACTGTGTGGAAAACGAAACCGGAAAATCACTTTTTTAATGAACTGAACCGCCGTGGCCGCATCACACTTGCTAACATGTTCTGCCTCCACCCACTTTTTAAACTTGTCAACCGCCACCAGGAGGTGGGTCATCTTATCTTTGCACCTTTTGAAAGGCCCAATCATATCCAGCCCCCAAGTCGCAGACGACCAAGTAATTGGAATCATTCTCAATTCTTGAGCCGGTACATGAGCACGTCTTGAAATATTTTGGCAACCATCACATCATCTGACCAGATCCTTCAAATCAGCATGAGCAGTTAACCAATAGAAGCCATGGCAAAACGCTTTAGCCACCAGATCTTTTGAACCGGCGTGGTGACCACAATCTCCTTCGTGGATCTCATGCAAGATTTCACGGCCTTCTTCAGGAGACACAAAGCGTTGAAATGCTCCTGACACACTGCAATGATGCAACTCGCCGTTGATAATAGTCATGGACTTGGATCGCCGGATTATTTGTCGGGCCAGAGTCTCATCCTCTGGTAACTCGCCCTGGTTCTTGGACACTAGGTAAGGAAGCATCCAATCTGGAATAACATGAAGGGCTGCCACCAATTGAGCCTCCGGATCAGGAATAGCCAAATCCGCTTCACCAGGGATCTTGACCGACGAGTTGTGCAGCACATCCAGAAAAACATTGGGCGGGACCGGTTTGCGCTGAGAGCCCAGCCGGCTTAAGGCGTCTGCCGCTTCATTTTTCCGCTGTTCCACATGGTCCACCTGATATCCTTTGAAATGACCTGCAACAATATCCACCTCACGATGATATGCTGCCATGAGTGGGTCCTTGGAGTCCCAAGTGCCAGACACTTGCTGAGCCACGAGGTCCGAGTCTTCGAAGCACTTAACTCGACTTAGATTCATCTCCTTAGCCATCCGGAGACCATGGAGCAAGGCTTCATACTAAGCTGCATTGTTAGTACAAGGGAACATTAAGCGAAGAACATAACAAAACTTATCACCTCATGGGGAAGTTAATACGACTCCAGCCCCCGAGCCTTCCAATTGCCTGGATCCGTCAAAATGGATGGTCCTATATGTGTGATCCGGCTCTTCTTCAGGTGCTTGCATTTCCGTCCAATCATTGATAAAATCAACAAGTGCTTGAGACTTAACCGCCGTATGAGGCACATACTTCAAATCGTGCGGCCCAAGCTCTATAGTCCACTTGGCAATCCGGCCAGTTGCTTCCTGGTTCTGGATGATATCCCTCAAAGGAGCAGAACTGACCACCGTAATTGGATGCCCTTGGAAGTATTGTTTAAGCTTCCGGCTTGCCATAAAAACTCCATACACCAGCTACTGCCAATGCGGATACCTTTGCTTGGACTCGATGAGTACCTCGCTGATATAATAGACGGGACATTGAACCGGATGCTCCTTACCTGCCTCCTTTCGCTCCACCACAATAGCCACGCTGACCGCCCGAGCATTAGCAGCAACATATAGCAGTAACGGCTCCTTGTCAATGGGAGTGGCGAGCACAGGCGGATTGGCCAATTGCTGCTTTAAGTCCTCAAATGCTTCATCAGCAGCGGAACTCCAGACAAACTGATCCATTTTTTTCAACATCTGATACAAAGGGATTGCCTTCTCACCAAGACGACTGATAAGCTGGCTTAACGCGGCAATCCGGCCTGCCAGGCGTTGAACATCATTGATACACTTTGGTTTAGCCAGGGAGGTGATGGCTGTGATCTTCTCCGGATTAGCCTCAATTCTCCTGTTGGACACCAGAAAACCCAATAACTTGCCCGCCGGTACACCAAAGACACACTTGTCCAGATTAAGCATCATCTTGTATGTCCTCAAGTTATCAAAGGTTTCCCTCAAATCATCAATCAGAGTCTCCTTCTCCCTGGACTTAACCACGATATCATCCACATAAGCATGTACATTATGGCCAATCTGCTTGTGAAGACAATTTTGTACACACCGTTGATAAGTTACCTAGGCACTCTTGAGCCCGAAGGGCATAGAAACATAGTAGAAGGCTCCAAAAGGAGTTATAAATGCCGTCTTCTCCTGGTCCTTAACTGCCATTTTGATCTGATGATAGCCAGAATATGCATCCAAAAAACTTCAACGCTCACAACCCGTCGTAGCATCAATAATTTGATCAATATGGGGGAGGGCAAAGGGATCTGCTGGACAAGCCTTATTAAGATCTGTGTAATCCACACACATGCGCCAGGTGCCATTTTTCTTAACGACCAACACCGGATTGGCAAGCCACTCAGGGTGAAAAACTTCAACAATAAAGCCAGCTGCTAAGAGCCTGGCTACCTCTTCTCCAATCGCCTTGCGTCTTTCTTCGTTAAACCGGTGGAGGAACTGTTTCACCGGTTTGTATTCAGGATCCACATTAAGGGTGTGCTCAGCGAGTTGCCTCGGTACACCTGGCATGTCAGAGGGCTTCCATGCAAAAATGTCCCAATTCTCACGGATGAACTCGATGAGCGCGCTTTCCTATTTCAGATCGAAGTTGGCACTGATGCTGAACTGCTTGGACGAATCGCTAGGTATGAAGTCAACAAGGTTAGTTTCTGCTGCCGATTTGAACTTCAGGGCAGGATCATGCTCCGTAGTTGGCTTCCTTAATGGAGTCATGTCCGCCGGATCAAAATTGTCCTTATAATACTTCAACTCCTCGGTGGCACAAACCGACTCTGCATAGGCCGCATCTCCTTCCTCGCACTCCACAGCGATTTTGCGGCTTCCGTGAACCGTTATTGCCCCCTTGTGACCCGGCATCTTGAGCTGCAAATACACATAACAGGGCCGTGCCATAAACTTGGCGTAAGCCGGTCACCAAAACAGGGCGTGATATGGACTTTGGATTTTCACCACTTCAAACATCAATGTCTCCGACCTGGAATCATGATCATCCCCAAAGGCCACTTCCAGAGCTATCTTACGAACAGGATATGCTGATCTGCCAGGTACTACACTGTGGAACACCATATTAGATGGTTTGAGATTTTTATCTGTTAGTCCCATACGACGGAAGGTCTCATAGTACAAGATATTGATGCTGCTCCCTCCATCCATGAGCACCTTGGTGAACTTGTAACCTCCCACCTGAGGCGCCACCACTAGAGCCAACTGACCCAGATTATCGACCTGGGGAGGGTGATCCTCTCTGCTCCATATGATTGGTTGTTCAGACCAGCGTAGATAACGGGGTATGGCCGGTTCCACAGAGTTGACCACCCGCCTTTGAACCTTCCGGTCTCTCTTGTCCTAGCTAGTGGTGAAGACATGGTACTGCCCACTACTCAACTGCTTTGGGTTGCTCTGGTAACCTGACTATTGCTGCTGTTGGTTGTAACCACCCTGGTTGTTCTGACTATTTTGATTGTTATGTCCGCCCGGATGACCGTTAAATCCTGAACCGGAATTTCCTCCACCGTAACCCAGCCCGGACCCTGAGCCACCGCCGGAGCCGTGATCATACCGGAAAGCATTAGAATTCTTGAACTCCTGCATAATGAAGCAATCCTTCCAAAGGTGGTTTGCTGGCGCTTCCTTCGTCCCATGTCTTGGACAGGGCTGGCTCAATAGATAGTTTAGGCGGTCCGGGTTAGGGTTGGGTTCCCCATTGCGATTTTTCGGTTTACCCTTGCGTCGCTGGCCATTGTCCTGCGTGTTGGTATTAGCCACAAAGTCCATGTTACCATCCGCTTTACGCTTGCCTCCACCACCATTGCCTGCCCAGTGATACTGCTGGCCTTTGGAGTTGCTGTTCCTCTTTCCCTTCCCTGCCTTGTCATCATCAGATTCGGGATCCTTGGTACTATCAGAATCAACATACTTTACCAAAGCAGCCATGAGGGTTCCCATGTCAGTGCAATGACGCTTCATCCGTCCCAACTTCAGCTTTAGGGGCCCAAACCGGCAGTTGCCTTCTAGGGTTAATACATCGGTGTCAGCGTTGATGCGGTCTGATGAATGCAACACTTGTGAAACCCGGCACACCCAATGAGTCGTCGATTCTCCTTCCTCCTGGATGCAGGCAGCTAAGTCCACTATCGACATAGGCTGTTTACATGTATCCTTGAAATTGCTGATAAACCGGGCTCGTAATTGGGCCCATGAACTGATAGAATTAGCCGGCAAGCTTTTTAACCAAGTACGGGCCGTTCCTTCAAGCATCATGGTGAAGTATTTCGCACACGCCGCGTGATCCACATCAAGCATCTCCATGGCCATCTCATAGCTCTCCACCCATGTCTCTGGAGGTTGATCCGCCGTGTAATTTGGTACTTTGCACGGGCCTTTGAAATCCTTGGGCAGGCGCACATTGCGTAAAGCGGGGACAAGGCAAGGCACCCCCAAAGAGCTAGAAGTAACACCTGGTTCGATCGAGATAGTTGGATGAACCGGTGTGAGCTGCCGAGCCTGATGCTGTGCGGCTAACTCGGCCTCCCTGCGCGATCGGGCCTGGTCCACCACTTCCTACGCGTTATCAGCACCACCCGCCGGGTTGTTGCCACGGGGTGCTCCACGTCGCTCACTACTCGATACTGACGGTTCATCCATATGTCTGCTATAGCTCCGGCTTGGACGGGGGGTTGAGTGGATCCAGTCGCGGCTGTACGAGTATGCTTCCTGTTGGACCAAAGCTGTCCTCAGAAGCTCCTTGACACGCCGCGTTTCTACTGCCTGCGGCGAGTCACCTTCAATTGGAATGGCCTCCAGCCGTGCAGCAGCGGCGACGAGATTGTCCATTGGGTTGGAGTAATGACCCGGAGGTGTTAAAATAGCCTGAGGTACCACAGTGTTTTGACGAGGCGGGTCCATCTGATGAGGCTGAACCGGTGCACCGGTCCCAGGAGCTTCCGCTCGGTTTCCCTCCAGCGGATTGCCGGTTCCTGCTCCTGGAGTGTTGAAAAGGTCTCTGGCCTCGAAAACCGGAGGCAAACGGGATCAGTACTTCCTCCTCATGACTTCCTGCGACGCGCTCTGGTCCAACATGAGCCTGTAGGCTTGTGCGTCTAAAGCGGCTCGCTCCGTGGCCATCCTGGTGTCCTCAACTGCGAGATCTGCCTTGGCCTGGGTGATCTGTTACTTCACCTTTGCAATCCCCACGTTGTGAATGCCCTGATCCGCCAGATTAGCTTCCACCATAAGCACAGCCAATGCATCAAATAGCTCTGATAGAACTTGAGCCGGCGGGCGCACAGGGCCTCCTGCCCCGGCAGCCATCGCCGCTGCTGAACCGGAAGTTGTTGTCGCAGCGGTGGAAGAATGAAGCGCTGCTTGGGTGCCAGCCATGAATATTCCAACCCGGTTGGGCAGATTAGAGGGGTCCGGAATACTGTCGCCATCGGAACAGCCCACAATCCGGCCGTCTTGTAGCTGATAAAGAGATTTGGTTTCTTCGGTCGATGACTCTCCATCAGAACAAACGACGGTATCGCTGCGAGATTCCGATCCATCCTCATAACTTCCTCCATGGATGACTCCCATGAAGGCAAGCTTCATGGCGAGTTTAACCCGGGCGGATCGCGCACGCTGAGCCGTCTCGACGAGGTCGGTGCAGATGTCCGGCTTAGGGCCCGGTTCAACGATCTTGCCAATGAAAACGTGAATGCCACCAAAGGGGACCCGGTACCCATACTCAACTGAGCCGGGCTCGGGGCCCTAGCCTGCGTCGTCGATGTAGAGCTTGCCGCGACGACTCTTAGTCATTCGGCCTACAACGTAGCCCTCGAGTCCTTCAAAGCGGCCCTCCAAGAACCTGAAACCATCGTGCGATGGCCCCACGGTGGGCGCCAACTATCGTGGTTTTGTCACGGCAGATGTCCTAGAGAAAGGACTTAGTCATGGAGCCATCACGACGGGTTAGCTTGAAGGGGTTAAAGAGGACACAGGGATGCAAGAGAGTTTATACTAGTTCGGCCCCTTCGATGAAGGTAAAAGCCTACGTCTAGCTGTGATGGAATTGATGGGGTTTCGATGACTAGGGAGCAAACAAGCTCCGCCCATGTCTCGAGTTGTTGTCTGCTCCTTGAACCGCCGCCGGGTCGCCCCGTTATATACATGGGTGACGCCCGTCGGTTCACCAAGTCCCAACACCGGTCGATATTCGTATCCGGGTTGGTCTCTCCTTATTTCTAACTTACAATACAAGTTTATATACAAATACCGGTTTACGGCTACAAGTCTTAAACCGACTACGGGCCTTAAGCCCTCATCTGTCTTCCTGGGCTTTAACACTCTTGAACTACTGATGAAGCTGACCTGGCCCAGATAGGCCTATTTACGCCCAGCAGTAATATCCCCAACACTGTACATGGGTTTTGATGTGTGGCCGCACTTGCATGTGCTAGTCTGACCTTGGTCATGATTGCATCGGCCTGTGTTGTACCGAATAGATTGATTTTGGTAAAGGACACAACAACAATGGCTGGCCAAATTGTATAGGGACTCGGTCCCCTTCCTTTCTTTTCTTTATTTTTTTCCTCCTCTCTCCGCCTGCGATCCGATGAGTCTACAGGACTGTAGCTTTTGCTTTTGCGCAGAGTTTGATTTGACGGGAGCAGAGGCAACAGTTGTCTGTCCTAATATATGCTGTTGTGCTGCGTCCAGCGGCCTTGTTTTTTTTCTTCACGCGCCGCCGTTTGGTCCTCTAATTCTTTCTGATCTTGACAAAGAAAAAAGACTTAAGGTTGATGCGTTCCAATCATAGCGTACGACGTGCTTTCTGTTGAATAATTGGCTTTAGCAGATTCCTTGTTGCGGCATACGGAGTGGCCACGAAAAAATTCTTTCGAGACCGATCTTAGCTTAAATTAGCGCAATTCGCCGTCGAAACAACTGCTTGCCTCCATAGACTAGATCGCTGTTGATGCGGTGAGTCACCGCGGTTTTTTGCTGACCTTTCAATCTCGATTGATAAATTCCAGGTTGATGTAGACCCTTCTATGACGGCTTTTCTTTATCCGGACAAACGTGAGCTTCTCGATCCTTCCAAGAACTCAACACCACCGTGCGCAGGCCCCATGGTGGGCGCCAACTGTCGTGGAATTGTTATGGTAGATGTCCTTAGTGTCAGGACTTAGTCGCGAGCCCAATGCATCTATGTGGTAGCTTGAGAGGGGTTTAGTGGAATGAGAGACACGAGGTTTTTACCCAGGTTCGGCCCCTCACGGTGGAGGTAAAAGCCTACATCCTGCTTCATTGATATTGATGATGATGATCACGATTACACGGGTGCTCTAACTTGAGAGCTATAGACATGTTTGTCTAACCCTAATCTATCTAACTTGTAGAACTTGTCCCTCTTGGGGTGCCCTGCCCCTCCTTATATATGTTGAAGGGGTGGCTTACATGACTAGTCCTATTAGGATTACGATTACTCCATTACAAGTGGACTCCTAGTCTTGCTTCCTTTATAAGAGAATATTCCTTATGCTTTCCTCTTAAGCCGGCCTACCATAACATAAGCCGACCTTCCTTGAACCGCCTACTGGGCCTCCGGGTCTTGTCGCTCCTCTAACCCACTGGCCGGGTCATCGATGAGACACCTGGCTCGGCCGGGTCATCAGTGAGTGGAGAGATCCGGGCGGGTCAATTAGTGAGACGCCAAGTCGGTGCGGGTCACCAGTGAGTCGCCAAGTCCGGCCGGGTCATACCGCGGGGTATATCCCTGACACCTACCATATGCATATGGCGTTTTTACAGGGAAGGCATTCGGACGCCCTATCTAACCCGCAGCAACTCGCTAACAAGAGGCAGCGAGGCCGGGCAAGCCAAAAAGGAAGGCGGTCAGGATGGAGACGCCGGTGCAAAGGTATAATAGAAACCCCGCTCCGTGGTTGTCGTCTATCTCGAAATGTAACGATGCCCGTGTTTCTTTAACAGAAAAAACGCTCGCCGGAATTTGTACGGCGATGTTGCTAATCACGCTTCCACTAGTCGGGCGCTAGGATCGAACATAGAGGCGGAAGCCAATATGGGGCGGGCGCCGGATAATCCCCCTACAGAGGATGCGGATAGATTATCCGCTACAAACTCAGAAGTGGAACGCGCCATGAATCATAGGCGCCGCCGGGCCGTACTCCGTGACGCTTGTTTTCACCAGAGGCATTTGATGCCTTTAATTCTGGAGAGGCGTACCTCCGTGCTGCTCAAGATGGTCTAGCTAGAGCCACGGCTCAGTATGTAAAGGATGTACGAGTAAGTAAATCTGACGATTTATATGTATCAGTAGCCCCTGAGACTTGAAACAGTTAGCAGAACTGATTTAAGAATCATCTTTATTGTGCAGGTTCTTACAAAGAAGAATACTAGGCTGTCACAGGTGCTGGAGGAATGCAAGACCTAACTGCGGGCCACTGTTACCGCATTGAGGGAACCAAAAAAGTCTCCCGCTGGTAACATTTACTTTAAAGAATGATGGTTACCATATAGTGTGCGGCGTGGCTGCAGATCTAACAATAGATGTTGCAGATGAATCCGGAGAAAATCCGGAGGACCAGCATGTTGTGCGATAGCTAGAGGCTGGCAAACGCGTGCTGACTGAGGTTAGGCAGGAGAAAAACAATCTCCAAGACGCCAATATCAAGCTGAGCATGGAACTAAAAGACGTTCAAAACCAGCTTGCAGACTCCGAGAAGGAGAATAAGTGGCTTCAGCGCGGCATTTTCAGTAAGTGCTTGAACGAATCCTTTTGAAGGAGTTCGGTGAAGAAGCCGACTTACAACGTTATGTCTGTAGGTATGCTGACGGGGCATCCCGCGGAGGAAATGCCCGGTCTACAGGTAATCTTCTATCCGAGCTCTCACATCTGCACAAACAAGTTCGGCAGGTGACGCAAGGCGTTGCCCAGGCCTTGTGGCCATCCGTCTCCCTTCCAGAAGGCGTTGCAGAGCTTACGGAGAAGCTCAAGGGAGCACGGCGGTGCTTCCGATTATGGAAGATATCGGCCTGCCGTCAAGGTGCCAGAGAAGCCTGGGCCATGGTGAAGACGCGGTATACCAAGGCTGACCCAAATCACATGGCCGAGGTCGGACCTGTGGGGCCCGACGGAAAAGACATCCCCGTTAGCTTAGTTTATGGGCAAGTAGAATTAGCCGCAAAGTATTCCCAACAGGATTGTAGGCTAGACCGCCTGTTGGATGGTATAGAAGAGGAATTTAGTCAGTATGCATGACTATGTAATTAAAGTGACATGTATAATGCCTTCTAGCCGGATTGTAGATCATTTGTCATGGCGGACCTTTTCGCTTCAACCTCAGGACCCGATAGTCCGGAGTGTATCCGAATACCTGCTCAGTTATATAAGAACCGGGGTATGCATGGAGACCAGGCGTAGGGATCATTAGTTCTTGAACAGACAAGTGCCCAACTAGTTATGTTATATTACATGGGTAGTAAGAAACATCTTTCAGGGAGAATAGTTCCGTTAAGGGTTCCTTTCCCTAGGTACGCATGCCCTAAAGTGCATGTCCGGACTGCGATAGGAAACGCAGGAAAAAACATCTAGGGGCACATATGGAAAATAAATAAAAATCATCTTTTGTTCATCGACCGAATATTCCCTTAAGAACACTAGCTTTAGGCTTCACCCAGTCTATGGTACACATCCGGCAGACCCGGCAGTAACAATCGCAGAGGGGCTCCCCTTATGCCCTAGCCGAATTAACGGGAACTTAGGGCATAAATACAAGAGCCACGCAACCCAGCTTGGCCAAAACTTAAGTCATATCGATGCATATAATTACGAAGAAAAGGGTACATGCGGAAGTATAACACATGTGCGGGGCATGATGCCCAGATAAATAATTAAGCTCTGTGAAAGAAGCCCCCAGGTATGATGAGCGCGGCTAGTGCATCTATAATGTGCAAGAGAGGCACAAGTTGGCCCTTGAAGGCCTAGAGAAAGAATAAAAGAAAGGAAGAAAGAAAAACAAGACAGATAATGTATATGCAAAAAATGGACAGAGGAAAGGGACGAACATAGAGTCCGGCGCTAGGCGTAGAATCTTCGGAGCCTGGCTGCGTTCCAAGGGTTCGGCTCGAGTCGATTAGTCGATGCATCCCACAGTCGGTACGCTCCACCGGTGAGAACTTGGTCAATAATGAAGGGACCTTCGCATTTGGGCTCGAGCTTGTTCTTTTTCTTATCCGACAGGCGTAGAACTAGTTCACCAACGTTATAAGTTTTGGCCCGTACTTCTCTGCTTTGGTATCTGCGAGCCTGTTGCTGATAGAATGCGGAACGGGCTTTTGCTACGTCGCGCTCCTCCTCGCCAGTGTCCAGACCGTCCTGCCGGTCGAGCTCGGCTTCTCTTTCTTCGTACATGCGCACTCGAGGTGAGTCATGAATTATGTCACATGGCAAGACTGCCTCTGCACCGTACACCATAAAGAAGGGTGTATATCCGGTACTACGATTCGGCATGGTCCGCAGCCCCCATAGTACGAAGTCGAGGTCCTCTACCCAGTGCGTGTTAGACTCCGTTAAGGAACACACTAATCTGGGTTTAATGCCGCTCATTATAAGACCGTTTGCTCACTCAACTTGGCCGTTGGTTTGTGGGTGATAGACTGAAGCGTAATCGAGCTTGATGCCCATTTTGCTGCACCAGAGTTTTACCTCATTGGCCGTGAAGTTCGTGCCATTGTCAGTGATGATGCTGTGGGGGACGCCATAACGGTGTACGACCCCGGATATGAAGTCTATCACCGGTCCAGATTCGGCTGTTTTAACAGGTTTGGCCTCTATCCATTTGGTGAATTTATCCACCATGACCAGTAAGTATTTTTTCTTGTGGGTTCCCCCGTTAAGGGGTCCAACCATGTCAAGCCCCCAGACCGCGAAGGGCCAGGTAATGGGGATTGTTTGGAGGGCGGTGGGTGGCATGTGGCTTTGATTTGCAAAGAGCTAACAACCGGCGCAACATTGGACCAAGTCCGGTGCATCTGCCCGGGCCGTTGGCCAATAGAATCCTGTAAGGAAGGCCTTGCTTACAAGAGCCCGGGCTGCGGCATGGTGACCGCCGAGTCCGGCGTGAATTTCTGCCAAAAGGTTCCGCCCTCCTCTTCGGAGATGCATATTTGAAGGACTCCAGTAGTGCTTTTTTTGTATAATTCTCTCTCTGTAACACCCCGGATGTAATTTACCTTATTTGTACTCCAACTCTTGCCGTTTCCGGCACTAAGTTATTTTATTTCATCGTTGTCTGGTTTTTGTCTCCGTGTGTTGTTGTCTTTGTCATGCATCCCATATCATGTCATCATGTGCATTGCATTTGCATAAATGTTCGTCTCATGCATCCGAACTTTTTCCCCGTTGTTCGTTTTGCATTCTGGCGCTCCTATGTCCTCCGGTGGTCCTTTCTACCTCTTTTCGTGTGCGGGTGTTAAACGTTTTCGGATTGGACCGAGACTTGTCATGCAGCCTTGGTTTACTACCGGTAGACCGCTTGTCAAGTTTCGTGCCATTTGGACTTCATTTGATACTCCAATGGTTAATCGAGGGACTGAGATGGCCTCATGAGTGTTGCAGCCCAACACCCTTCCAATTTGTCCCAAAACCCACCTAAACCCTCTCCATCATCTAGAGCGTTCGATCACGATCGCGTGGCCGCAAACCGCACCTCATTTGGAGCTTCCTAGCTCCCTCTACCTATAAAACTAGCCCGTCCTCCGAAATTTTGGGTCTCTCCAACCCCTAACCCTAAAAAAATCCTCGCGCTGCCGCCGGACATGTCTGCCACCGCCCGGACACACCGCCGCTGCCAATCGCCACGCGCCACCTGTCCTGCCTGAAGCCCCACTTCGCCGCGCCGCCGCCCGGCCCGCTCGGCCCGCGGGAGGCCCTCGCGGCCCGGAGCCACTCGATCGCGCCACCGTCCTTCTTTCTCGCGACCAGCCACCCGGAGCCGTTGCGCGCCATCACCGGCGACGTGACCCCGGCCGCCGCCTTCTCAACCGCCGACGCTCGCCCCACCTCGCCGCCCGTGGCCGGCACCGCCACCGTCGCCATCATCCCCGACCGCACTCCGGCAGGTCCCCGGCGACCCCTCCAAGCTCCTCCGACGATCTCCAACAACTCCGCCGGTTACTGTTCCGGCGAACCTCGGGATCCGCGTCGGCTGGATCTGGATCTAGATCTCGGTTGACTTTTTCTTCCCGTAACCCTAACTTTTTAGCATTTTTCCGCATGCCATAACTCTGCATCCGTAGCTCCGATTCGTGGGTGTAGCATATCAAAATGTTCGTCACGACGAGTACATCATTTCATCTCATTACATCATTTTCATTTGATATCATCTTGAACCCCGAAATGCTATTGGAAGAGGACTATGTGATGAATTTGTCAGATCTGTTTTAGCCAATGGCCTTTTGTCATTTTTTCCGTGATTAATGTGTGCATGCTATGATCCTGAGCTCTACATTTGTTTTGTTGAATGCCATGCCATCTTTACAGGGATGTATGCCATGCATTTTTGTGATCTTTGTGGTGACTAGCACAAGCATGCAAAGTAGCGTAATCGTTGATGCTGATTTCAGGGACTTAGAATTTCTCTAAGTCCTTGTCCTGTTTTTGTCTTTATGCCATATGTTCATATTGTTTCCTAGTGATCCGTGCCTCTTTTCTGGATGATCAGTAAGGATGTTGTGTTAATATTGTGGTGCTCTATCCATCCATGTCTTTGTTTGCATTTATGGAGCAACCTAGCTTGAGTCAATCGAGCTCTACTTTTGCTATAAAATGATCCTGGCAGATTGTTGACATGTTTAGCGATTTTGTCGAGGATGTTGCTATTGATCCGTGCATACTATGTTGTTGTTCTTGCCATGTCTAGCTTCTATGACATGTCTTATTGATGGGTGTATGCTTATATTGTCAAGCCATGCTCTGTAGTGAGTGCATCGAGCTCGTAAACATGTCTACTCGTTAATTGTTTTGCATGCTCCAATTTTTCACTAAGTCTGAATCTGTTTATGTTTTTGCCATGTTCACATGCTTGCAATTGTATTTTCCGATCCCTTTTAACTCAAGGTCACTAAGGGACTTTTGTTAAGTGATTTGAGTAGCTTCATGCCATCCATTGCTTTGCCATATTAAGTTCCTATAGAATGTAGTTTTCATGCTCTAAAGATTGCTTCCTGATGATAAATTCCAGACTTGTATTAATTTCACTAAGTCTGAAACCTGTTATCATTTGCACGTTTGCCATGCTTGTTTGAACCCGTTAATGGATGAATTAGCCGTAGCTCAGTGTTCATCTTTTGTCAAGCTTCATGAGTAGATCCCTACCAATATATTTTGTTGTCATGTTTGAGTGCTGTAGCATATTTATCTTGATGCATTTAGTTGGCTACTTGCTGATTATCGCAGACCGGTGCCATATTTGTTTTGCTTGCCATTTCCAAACTGTTCATCCGATTCCGGTGATCTTTATATCGATTTCAAATGAAATCAACTCACCTTTCTAGTGGAACTCTTTGTTTTCCAAGTTGAGGCAAGGTTCAGTCATTCTTTTGCAAATCTTGCATATGCATCACATACCGCATATCATATCATGTTGCATCATGTTGGTTGAGCATTGCACGTGGTTGATTTTGCTCTGTTGGCTTGTTGTTCTTGTTTGGGTAGAGCTGGGAGACGAGTTCGTGAACGAGGAGCCCATTGAGTTCACTTACGAGGATCAAGGCAACTCTGACAACATTGCAGGCAAGATGACTATACCCTCGAAATTACTTCTATCTTTGCTTGCTAGATGCTCGCTCTTTTGCTATGCCTATGCTACGATACCTACCACTTGCTTATTAGGCCTCCCATATTGCCATGTCAAACCTCTAACCCACCATGTCCTAGCAAACCGTTGTTTGGCTATGTTACCGCTTTGCTCAGCCCCTCTTATAGTGTTGCTAGTTGCAGGTGAAGATTGGAGATCATTCCTTGTTGGAACATTGTTTATTGTTGGGATATCACCATATTATCTTGTAAAAGGTGGAAGGCTCGGCCTTATGCCTACTGTTTTGTTCCACTCTTGCCTCCCTAGTTTCCGTCATATCAGTGTTATGTTCCCCGATTTTGCGTTCCTTACACGATTGGGTTATAATGGGAACCCCTTGACAGTTCGCGTTGAATAAAACTCCTCCAGCAAGGCCCGACCTTGGTTTTACCATTCGCCACATAGCCTTTTTCCCTTGGGTTTCGCGGACTCAAGGGTCATCTTTATTTTAAACCCCCGGGCCAGTGCTTCTCTAAGTGTTGGTCCAACCCAGAGCACCGTGCGCGGCCGTCCCTTGGCAACTTGGGTTACGTTGGCTCCCGTACGGTTAGCTTATCTAGTGTGCCCTGAGAACGAGATATGTGCAGCTGCTATCGGGATTTGTCGCCACAGCAGGTGGTCTTATTGGACTTGTTTTACCATTGTCGAGGATGTCTTGTAACCGGGATGCCGAGTCTGATCGGATTGTCTTGGGAGAAGGAATATCCTTCATTGACCATGAGAACTTGTGATGGGCTAAGTTGGGACTCCCCTGCAGGGATTAGAACTTTCGAAAGCTGTGCCTGCGGTTATGGGCAGATGGGAATTTGTTAATGTCCGAATGTAGATAACATGAAACTTAACTTAATTAAAATGCACCAACCGCATGTGTAACCGTGATGGTCTCTTCTCGGCGGAGTCCGGGAAGTGAACACGGTGTTGGAGTAATGCTTGACGTAGGTTTTTCTAGGATCACTTCTTGATCATAGTTGTTCGACCGTGCTTTTGCCTTCTCTTCTCGCTCTCTTTTGCGAATATGTTAGCCACCATATATGCTAGTCTCTTGCTGCAGCTCCACATCATACCTTTACCTTACCTATAAGCTTAAATAGTCTTGATCGCGAGGGTGCGAGATTGCTGAGTCTCCGTGACTCACAGATTACTTCCAAACCAGCTGCAGGGACCGATGATACTGTTCCAGATGATTTGACCGAGCTCAAGTGGGAGTTTGATGTAGACTCTCGCCGTTACTACGTGTCTTTCCTAGATGATCAGTAGTGGTGCCCAGTTGGGGCGATCGGGGACTTTGTCGCATTTGGGGGTTGATCTTTATTTTGGTACCGTATTCGGACCATGAGTGTATTGGATTAATGTAATGACTTATTTATGTATTTGTGTGACGTGGCGAGTGTAAGCCAACTATGTACCTTTTCCCCTTTATTTATTTACATGGGTTGTTGTGAAGATTACCTCACTTGCGACATTGCTTTCAATGCGGTTATGCCTCTAAGTCGTGCTTCGACACGTAGGAGATATAGCCGCATCGAGGGCATTACAACTGGGTATCAGAGCCGTCCCCGACCTTAGGAGCCCCCTGCTTGATCGAATCATTGGCGCTGTTGAGTCTAGAAAAATGTTTTGAGTCATTTAGGAATTATATATCGGAGAGTTAGCAATTCGTTTTACTCCTCGGTCCCTTCTCTTCTGAAATTTCACTAAAAAAATTTAGGATCACGCGGGTATCTTGGAATCGTTCCGATGGTTTTGTGACAAGAACATTGTTCTTGGTGCCTCCTATCATTTAGGGGTTGTGGCAGTGTCCCAGGGAGTTGAGCTCTGATGTGTTGTCGTCACAATTTTATCATTGAGATTCTGGAATACCTGAGTTTCGCCGACATCGAAACTCTCTTTTATGCAGTTGTTGGTGAGTTAACCTCGACGCCACCCAGTACTGGGCGGGAGTTCGAGAGTATTGCCATAACTTGTATAACGGATGCTTTTCAAAGGGTGAGGTAAATGATTTCCAAAGGTTTCTCGGATATGTGTTGAAGGATGGATACAACTGGATGTAGGATTTGCTAGATTTGGGTGAGAATTATGCTTCCCCTCTATCCCCAACACCTGATTGCATAACCGGAAAGGTTCGGGAGTTTCATAGGTGGGAATTCTTGTAGCTCTAGTTCTTCTTCCACGGATATTTGGATTGGGATTGGGTAATCCTCACCAAGTATTCATTCTTGTCAGTACCTTGTTTTATATTCTTCTACCTAAATTCTAAGTGGCTTCTCAATTTATGCAAATGTGACCATTTCAATTGGAATGCGTTCGTTCATTTTGTTCGAATGTGAAGACTATAAGTTGCAATTTCTATCCTTTTGATTCAGCTTCATTATTTGTCTATCAATACGCTAATGGATGTCACCCTCTTCAGGATGGCTCCTCCAACGCGCACGACTCTGAATCCTGATCCGCCACTACCACCTCCACCTCCGAAGGCATGGCAAGCTGTGATGGCCGCTACCAATGCAAACACGTAGCTGATCATGCAAATTCTTCAAGAGCGCAACCAGGGCCATGGTAACAATCAGAATCAGTTTGCTACACTCAACCAGTTCCTCGCTAACCAGCCAAAGACCTTCAGCAATTGTGTTGAGGCAACAGACGTTGATGATTGGCTCGTGGACATATGCAAGCATTTCGAGTGCAGTAACGTCAGACCCGAGGACTTTGTCAAGTTTGCCTCCTTCCAACTCAAAGACCAAGTTGCATAATGGTTTTAGTAGTACAAAGATTCTAGAGGAGGCCGTGCGATTACCTGGGATGAATTCCGTCAAGACTTCAAAGCTCATCATATTCCTCAGAGTGTGGTTGAGAGCAAGCGTGAGGAATTCCGCAACCTAAAGCAAGGCACTATGTCTGTTTACCAGTACAACATCATGTTTCAGAAGCTCGCCCGTTTTGCTAAGTAGGACGTCCCTGACGAGAAGAGCATGATATACCAGTTCAGGGGTGGTCTCAGAGAAGAACTCCATCTAGCTCTCGTCCTCTTTGAGCCCAAGAAGTACGATGAGTTTTACAATATGGCAATGAAGCAAGAGGCTGCCCAACTGGAGTGCGATGCTTCCGAGAAGCGAGTCAGAGATGCAACTCCTTCTTCCTCAACTCAAGTGGCTAAGCAGCAAAAGTATTGGCTTCCTCCTCCTTTGTTCTGTCAGCCTTATCAGCAGAAGAGCAAAGGTAGCAGTGGATATTCCCACCCACCCAACCCTGGCTTTCAGAACAAGACTTCGTCTCAAGCTCCAAGATCAAGTGCTCCATATCACCGTCCTCTCTCGGAGGTCACGTGCAACAAGTGCCAACAGAAGGGTCACTATGCTAACAAATTCTTCAATCAGAGGCGTCTCCCTCCTCCTCCTCCTGTGAGATCTTCCAGCACTGCAGTGGTTAAGCATAACCCCAAGAACGCCAAGGTCAACTTGTTGTATGCAACTCAGGCAGAGGACTCGTCAGATGTGATTATGGGTAACTTTCCAGTTAACTCTACTCCTGCAAAAGTTCTTTTTGACACTGGTGCATCACATTGTTTCATGTCAAGATCATTTGTTTCCAACCATGACTTCGTTTCGTAAATGTTGGGTAAACCTATGGGAGTGGTTTCTCCGGCTAAGTCTATGAGGGCTACTTCGATAGTCCCGGATGTTTCTAGCATGATGGGTGACTTCAAGTTTCTGGCTTCTCCAATGGTCCTTGGTAACTCAGATATTTATCTTATTCTCGGAATGGATTGGCTTTCTAAGCACAAGGCTTAGCTTGCTTGTGCTGCGAGGAAAATTCAATTGACTCATTCGTCTGAGGATGTAATTGTATTTGCCGCTAATGACGATACCATCCGTCTGTTTTCTCTCAATGAGAAGGGTGAGCTGGATGCCATCTCTCAAATTCCAGTCGTTTGCGAATATCAAGATGTCTTTCCAGAAGAGCTTCCAGGAATGCCTCCGCACTGGCCAGTTGAATTTGTCATCGATCTTGAGCCTGGCACAGAACCTGTTTGCAAACGTCCTTACAAGCTTGGACCTGAAGAGCTGAAGTAGCTGAAGAAGCAACTCGATATTCAAGAGCGAATGGGTCTCATCCGAACTAGTTCCTCTCCATGGGGTTGTGGAGTTCTTTTTGTGAAGAAGAAGGATGGAACGGACCGACTCTGTGTTGATTACCGTCCATTGAACAAGAAGACCATAAAGAACAAGTACCCACTTCCCAACATCAACGAGCTGTTAGAACAACTCAAAGGTGCTCAAGTATTCTCCAAGCTTGATCTCCGTATGGGCTATCACCAGATTCACATTCATGAACAAGATATCCCCAAGACAGCATTCAGAACAAAAATGGTTCATATGAATACACTGTCATGTCTTTTGGCCTCGTCAACACTCAGCCAACATTCTCTCGAATGATGAACTTCATCTTCAACCCCTACACAAATGACTTTGTCTTGGTCTATCTCGATGACATTTTGGTCTTTTCCAAGAACAAGGAGGATCATGCCAAGCACTTGCGTTTGTTGCTGGATAAGCTCGGAGAACATCAGTTCTATGCCAAGTTTTCAAAGTGCGAGTTTTGGCTCAATGAGGTTCTCTATCTTGGGCATATCATCTCTGCCAAGGGCATAGCGGTGAATCCTGAGAAGGTGTCTGCAATTGTGAATTGGGAACCACCTCAGAACGTGAAGCAACTCCGCAGCTTCCTTGGTCTCGGAAGCTATTGTCGAAGGTTCGTTGAGAACTTCTCTAAGATCGCAAAGCCGCTTTCCAACCTTCTCCAGAAGCACGTCAAGTATGTTTGGTCTCCAGAATGTGACATCACTTTCAACACCCTGAAAGAGAAGTTAGTCACTGCTCCAGTTCTGACTCCTCCTGATGAATCCAAACCATTCGAGGTCTTCTGTGATGCCTCTCTTCAAGGTCTTGGCGCAGTGTTGATGTAAGAGAAGAAAGTTGTGGCCTATACCTCTCGCCAGTTGAAGCCCAATGAAAAGAACTACCACACTCATGACCTCGAATTGGCGGTAGTTGTGCATGCTCTTTTAACTTGGAGACATCTCTTATTGGGAAGAAAAGTGGACATCTTCACTGATCACAAGAGTCTCAAGTACATCTTCACTCAGCCTAATCTCAACCTCAGGCAGACTCGTTGGGTCAAATTGATTCAAGAGTATAATCCGAGCATCGAATATACTCCAGGCAAGGCCAATGTAATTGTTGACACATTGAGAAGGAAGGCTTACTGCAACGGTTTCATTATCAATCCTTACCAACCTGAGCTTTGTGAAGCTTTCAGCAAACTCAATCTGCATGTTGTTCCTCAAGGTTTCCTCTCCAACCTCCAAGTCTCTCCTACTTTGGACGATCAGATTCGTGAGGCTCAACTTCTTGATGCTATGGTGAAGAAGGTGAAGATTGGGATTGCCAAGAGTCAACCCAAGTACAAGTGCAATCACCTTGATGACAAGGATACTCTATTCTTCAAGGATCGCATTGTTGTGCGTAAAGGTGATCTTCGTAAAGTCGTTATGAACGAGGCTCACAATTCACTCCTCTACATCCACCCGGGAAGTACAAAGATGTACCATGACCTCAAGGAGTCGTATTGGTGGACTCGAATGAAGCGCGAGATTGCCAAGTTCATGAATGAATGTGATGTCTGTAGAAGAGTGAAGGCAGAACACCAACGACCAGCTGGTCTCCTCCAACCTCTTGCCATTCCAGAATGGAAGTTTGACCACATTGAGATGGACTTCGTGACTCGATTTCCAAAGTCCAAGCGTGGCAATGATGCTATATTCGTTGTCATCGACAAACTCACTAAAGTGGCTCATTTCCTTCCTATCAAAGAATCCATCACAGCAGCTCAGTTGGCAGAGCGATATACCTCTCGGATTGTCCCTCTACACGGCATTCTGTAGTTGATTTCTTCAGATCATGGCAGCATCTTCACCTTGAAGTTTTGGGATTCTTTTCAGAAGGCCATGGGCACCAACATCCGTTTTAGCACAGCTTTTCATCCCGAAACTAGTGGCCAAGTCGAGCATGTCAATCAGATTCTTGAAGATATGCTCAGGGCTTGCGTTATCTCCTTCGGAATGAAGTGGGAAGATTGTCTTCCATATGCCGAGTTCTCCTACAACAACAGCTTCCAAGCGAGTTCGGGCAGGCCCCATTTGAAATTCTCTATGTCAGGAAGTGCCGTACTCCTCTTAACTAGTGAGAGGCTAGTGAACGTCAACTTCTTAGAAATGACATGATGACAGAGGCAGAGGAAATGTGCAAAGTCATTCGTGATAATCTCAAAGCCGCGCAATCGCGCCAGAAGAGCTACTATGATAGTAAGCATCATGATTTGGCTTTCGAGATCGGAGACCATGTTTACCTCCGCGTCTCTCCAATGAAAGGTACTCGTCGCTTCAGTATCAAAGGGAAGCTTGCCCCTAGATACGTGGGTCCTTTCAAGATCGTCAGCAAGAGAGGCGATCTCGCCTATCAACTTGAGCTTCCCTCCAACTTTGCAAACGTGCACGACGTGTTCCTCGTCTCTCAACTCCGCAAGTGCTTCAAGACCCCTGACCGCACCGTCAACTTCGAAGACATTGATCTCTAAGAAGACCTGTCTTATCATGAGCACCCCGTTGCCATCCTTGAAGAAGCTGAGCGCAAGACTCGCAACAAGTCAATCAAATTCGTCAAAGTCAAGTGGTCACACCATTCCGACCATGAAGCCACCTAGGAACGCGAGGATCACCTCCGTTCTGAGTGTGGTCTAGTGTTGGAGTGTTGTAACATCCCGGATGTAATTTACCTTATTTGTACTCCAACTCTTGCCATTTCCAGCACTAAGTTATTTTATTTCATCGTTGTCGCGTTTTTGTCTCCATGTGTTGTTGTCTTTGTCATGCATCTCATATCATGTCATCATGTGCATTGCATTTGCACACGTGTTCGTCTCATACATCCAAACTTTTTCCCCATTGTCCGTTTTGCATTCCGGCGCTCCTATGTCCTCCCGTGGTCCTTTCTACCTCTTTTCGTGTGCGGGTGTTAAACGTTTTCGGATTGGACCGAGACTTGTCATGCGGCCTTGGTTTACTACCAGTAGATCGCCTGTCAAGTTTCATGCCATATGGACTTCATTTGATACTCCAACAGTTAACCGAGGGACCGAGAAGGCCTCATGAGTGTTGCAGCCCAACACCCTTCCAATTTGGCCCAAAACCCACCTAAACCCTCTCCATCATCTAGAGCGTTCAATCACGATCGCGTGGCCGCAAACCGCACCTCATTTGGACCTTCCTAGCTCCCTCTACCTATAAAACTAGCCCCTCCTCCGAAATTTCTGGTCTCTCCAACCCCTAACCCTAAAAAAATCCTCGCGCCGCCGCCGGACATGTCCGCCGCCGCCCGGACACACCACCGCCGCCAATCGCCACGCGCCACCTGTCCCGTCTGAAGCCCCACTTCGCCGCTCCGCCGCCCGACCAGCTCGACCCGCGGGAGGCCCCCGAGGCCCAGAGCAACTCGCCCGCGCCGTCGTCCGTCTTTCCCGCGGACGGCAACCCGGAGCCGCCGCGTGCCATCACCGGCGACGACGACCCCGGCCGCCGCCTCCTCAACCGCCGGTGCTCACCCCGCCGCCCGCCGGCGCTTTCCTCGCCGCGCCGCCCGAGACCGGCGCCGCCACCGCGGCCATCATCCCCGACCGCACTCCGGCAGGTCCCCGGCTACCCCTCCAAGCTCCTCCGACGATCTCCGACTACTCCGGCGGTTACTGTCCTGGCGAACCTCGGGATCCGCGCCGGCTGGATCTGGATCTAGATCTCGGTTGACTTTTTCTTCCCGTAACCCTAACTTTTTAGCATTTTTCCGCATGCCATAACTCTACATCCGTAGATCTGATTCATGCGTGTAGCATATCACAATGTTCATCTCGATGAGTACATCATTTCATCTCATTGCATCATTTTCATTTGAGCTCCTCTTGATGCCCGAAATGCTGTCGGAAGAGGACTATGTGATGAATTTGTCAGATTTGTTTCAGCAAATGGCCTTTGTCATTTTTGCCATGATTAATGTGTGCATTCTATGATCCTGAGCTCTACATGTGTTTTGTTGAATGCCATGCAATCTTCAAAGGGTGTACGCCATGTATTTTTGTGATCTTTGTGGTGACTAGCACAAGCATGCAAAGTAGCGTAATCGTTGGCGCTGATTTCAGGGACTTAGAATTTCTCCAAGTCCTTGTCCTGTTTTTGTCTTTATGCCATATGTTCATGTTGTTTCCTAGTGATCCGTGCCTCTTTTGAGGATGATCAGTAAGGATGTTTTGTTAATATTGTGGTGCTCAATCCATCCATGTCTTTGTTTGCGTTTATGGAGCAACCTAGCTTGAGTCAATCGAGCTCTACTTTTGCTATAAAATGATCCTGGCAGATTGTTGACATGTTTAGCGATTTTGCCGAGGATGTTGCTATTGATCCGTGCATGCTATGTTGTTGTTCTTGCCATGTATAGCTTCTATGCCATGTCTTCTTGATGGGTGTATGCTTATATTGTCAAGACATGCTCTGTAGTAAGTGCGTTGAGATCGTAAACATGCCTACTCGTTAACTGTTTTGCATGCTCCAGTTTTTCAGAAAGTTTGAATCTGTTTATGTTTTTGCCATGTTCACATGCTTGCAATTGTATTTTCTGATCCCTTTTGACTCAAGGTCACTAAGGTACTTTTGTTAAGTGCTTTGAGTAGCTTCATGCCATGCCTTTATTTTCCATGTTAAGTTTCTGTAGCATATAGTATTCATGCTCTAAAGATTGCTTCCTGATGATAAATTCCAGACTTGTGTTAATTTCACTAAGTCTGAAACCTGTTATCATTTGCACTTTTGCCATGCTTGTTTGAACCTGTTAATGGATGAATTAGCCATAGCTCAGTGTTCATCTTTTGTCAAGCTTCATGAGTGGATCCCTACCATGTATTTTGTTGTCATGTTTGAGTGTTGTAGCATATTTATCTTGATGCATTTAGTTGGCTACTTGCTAATTATCGCAGACCGGTGCCATATTTGTTTTGCTTGCCATTTCCAAACTGTTCATCCGATTCCGGTGATCTTTATATCGATTTCAAACGAAATCAACTCACCTTTCTAGTGACACTCTTTGTTTTCCATGTTGAGGCAAGGTTCAATCATTCTTTTGCAAATCTTGCATATGCATCACATACCGCATATCATATCATGTTGCATCATGTTGGTTGAGCATTGCACGTGGTTGATTTTGCTCTGTTGGCTTGTTGTTCTTGTTTGGGTAGAGCTGGGAGATGAGTTCGTGAACGAGGAGCCCGTTGAGTTCACTTACGAGGATCAAGGCAACTCTGACAACATTGCAGGCAAGATGACTATACCCTCGAAATTACTTCTATCTTTGCTTGCTAGATGCTCGCTCTTTTGCTATGCCTATGCTACGATACCTACCACTTGCTTATTAGGCCTCCCATATTGCCATGTCAAACCTCTAACCCACCATGTCCTAGCAAACCGTTGTTTGGCTATGTTACCGCTTTGCTCAGCCCCTCTTATAGCGTTGCTAGTTGCAGGTGAAGATTGGAGATCGTTCCTTGTTGGAACATTGTTTATTGTTGGGATATCACCATATTATCTTGTTTATCTTAATGAACCTATATACTTAGTAAAAGGTGGAAGGCTCGGCCTTATGCCTACTATTTTGTTCCACTCTTGCCTCCCTAGTTTCCGTCATATCAGTGTTATGTTCCCCGATTTTGCGTTCCTTACACGATTGGGTTATAATGGGAACCCCTTGACAGTTCGCGTTGAATAAAACTCCTCCAGCAAGGCCCGACCTTGGTTTTACCATTCGCCACCTAGCCTTTTTCCCTTGGGTTTCACGGACTCAAGGGTCATCTTTATTTTAAACCCCCGGGCCAGTGCTTCTCTAAGTGTTGGTCCAACCCAGAGCACCGTGCGAGGCCGTCCCTTGGCAACTTGGGTTACGTTGGCTCCCGTACGGTTAGCTTATCTGGTGTGCCCTGAGAACGAGATATGTGCAGCTCCTATTGGGATTTGTCGGCACAACGGGTGGTCTTGCTAGGCTTATTTTACCATTGTCGAGGATGTCTTGTAACCGGGATGCCGAGTCTGATCAGATTGTCTTGGGAGAAGGAATATCCTTCGTTGACCGTGAGAGCTTGTGATGGGCTAAGTTGGGACTCCCCTGCAGGGGTTTGAACTTTCGAAAGCCGTGCCCGCGGTTATGGGCAGATGTGAATTTGTTAATGTCCAGTTGTATATAACATGAAACTTAACTTAATTAAAATGCACCAACCGCGTGTGTAACCGTGATGGTCTCTTCTCGGCAGAGTCCGAGAAGTGAACACGGTGTTGGAGTAATGCTTGACGTAGGTTGTTCTAGGATCACTTCTTGATCATAGTTGTTCGACCGTGCTTTTGCCTTCTCTTCTCGCTCTCTCTTGCGAATATGTTAGCCACCATATATGCTAGTTGCTTGCTGCAGCTCCACATCATACCTTTACCTTACCTATAAGCTTAAATAGTCTTGATCGCGAGGGTGCGAGATTGCTGAGTCCCCGTGACTCACAGATAACTTCCAAACCAGATGCAGGGACCGATGATACCATTCCAGATGATATGACCGAGCTCAAGTGGGAGTTCGATGAAGACTCTCGCTGTTACTACGTGTCGTTCCCACATGATCAGTGGTGGTGCACAGTTGGGGCGATCGGGGACTTTGTCGCATTTGGGGTTGATCTTTATTTTGGTACCGTAGTTGGACCATGAGTGTATTGTATGAATGTAATGACTTATTCATGTATTTGTGTGACGTGGCGAGTGTAAGCCAACTATGTACCTTTTCCCCTTTATTTATTTACATGGGTTGTTGTGAAGATTACCTCACTTGCGACATTGATTTCAATGCGGTTATCCCTCTAAGTCATGCTTCGACACGTAGGAGATATAGCCGCATCAAGGGTGTTACACCCACATGGACCCTGTAGGCCTTGGATCGCCGCACTATGCAACGTGCCTCATTTTGGTCCTCCGGAAGTTCATGTATAGTTAGGTAGGCCAGGAATGGTTCTGTCCACGGGGCAATGACGACCATTATTACGTGGGCTGAAGGTGTTATTTCGGAGCGGAGCCTCCGATTGTGTCAGAGTGTTCGGTATCGGGTATTTTTGTCGGGTCCGGACTATTGTTATCGGTATCTGCTGGGGATATTACTACTGGGCGTAAACCGGCGTAACTGGGCCAGATTAACTTCGTCAGTAGTTAAGTATGTTAAAGCCCGAGAAGGCAGATAAGGGCTCAAGGCCCATGGTCAGTTAAGGCCTGTAGCTGTAAACCGGCGTTAGTAGTTAACTTGTATTGTAAGTTAGGAATAAGTAGAGACCAAACCGGACACATCTATGAGCCGGTATTGGGACTCTATAAACCGACGGGCGTCACCCGTGTATATAAGGGGACGACCCGGCGGCGGTTCAAGGACAAGAGGCAACAACTCGAGACATAGGCGAAGCTTGTTTGCTCCCTAGTCATCGAAACCCCACCAATTCCATCATAACTAGACGTAGGCTTTTACCTTCATCGAAGGGGCCAAACTAGTATAACTCTCTTGCGTCCCTGTTTCCGCTTTAACCCCTTCAAGCTAACCAGTCGCGATGGTCCACGACTAAGTCCTTTCTCTAGGATATCTGCCGTGACAAAACCACGACAGTTGGCGCCCACCGTGGGGCTATCGCACGATGGTTTCAAGTTCTTGGAGGGTCGCGTTGAAGGACTCGAGGGCTACGCCGTAGGCCGGATGACTAAGAGTCGTCGCGGCAAGCTCTACATCGACGATGCAGGCTGGGGCCCCGAGGCCGGCTCAGTTTAGTACGGGTACCGGGTCCCCTTTGGTGGCATTCACGTTTTCATTGGCAAGATCGGTGAACCGGGCCCTGAGCCGAACATCCGCCCGAGTTAAACCGGCCATGAAGCGTGCCTTCGTGGGAGTCATCCATGGAGGAAGTTATGATGATGGATTGGAATCTCGCGGCGAGACCATCATTTGTTCCGATGGCGAGTCATCGACCGGAGAAACAGAATCTCTTTATCAGCTACAAGATGGCCGGGTTGGGGGCTGTTCCGATGGCGACAGTATTCCGGACCCCTCTGATCTGCCTAACTGAGTTGGAATATTCATGGCCGGCACACAAGCAGCGCTTCAGTCTTTGACCGCTGCGGCAACAACCTCCGGTTCAGCAGCGGTGATGGCTGCCGGGGCAGGAGGCCCTGTGCGCCTGCCGGCTCAAGTTCTATCAGAGCTATTTGATGCATTGGCTGTACTTATGGCGGAAGCTAATCCGGTGGATCAGGACGTCCACAACACAGAAATTGCAAAGATAAAGGAACAGATCACTCAGGCCAAGGCGGATCTGGCAGCTGAGGACACCAGGATGGCCACAGAGCGGGCCGCTCTAGATGCACAAGCCTACAGGCTCATGTTGGACCAGAGCGTGTCGTAGGAAGTCTTGAGGAGGAAGTACCGATCCCGTTTGCCTCTGGTTTTCGAGGCCAGAGACCTTTTCAACACCCCAGGAGCAGGAACCGGTAATCCACTGGAGGGAAACGGGGCGGAAGATCCTGGGATCGGTGAGCCGGCTCAGCCTCGTCGAATGGACCCCCCTCGTCAAAACACCGTTATACCTCAGGCTGTTTTAACACCTCCGGGTCACTACTCCAACCCAATGGACAATCTCGTCGCCGCTGCTGCACGGCTGGAGGCCATTCCAATTGAAGGTGACTCGCCGCAGGTAGCAGAGACGCGACGGGTCAAGGAACTTCTGAGGACAGCTTTGGTCCAACAGGAGGCATACTTGTACAGCCGCGACCGGATCCACTCGACCCCCCGTCCAAGTCGGAGCTATAGTAGACATATGGATGAACCAGCAGTGTCAAGTAATGAACGACGTGGAGCACCCCGTGGCAACAACCCGGTGGGTGGTGCTGATAACGCTCGGGAAGTGGTAGACCGGGCCCTAGCGCACAGGGAGGCCGAGTTAGCCGCACAACATCAGGCTCGGTAGCTCATGCCAGTTCGTCCAACTATCTCGATCGAACCTGGAGTTACTTCTAGTTCTTTGGGGGTGCCTTGCCTTGTCCCCGCTTTACGCAATGTGCGCCTGCCCAAGGATTTCAATGGCCCGCGCAAAGTACCAAATTACACGGCGGATAAACCTCCAGAGACATGGGTGGAGAGCTATGAGATGGCCATGGAGATGCTTGATGTGGATGAGGCGGCATGTGCAAAATACTTCACCATGATGCTTGAAGGAACGACCCGTACTTGGTTAAAAAGCTTGTCGGCTAATTCTATCAGTTCATGGGCCCAATTACGAGCACGGTTTATCAGCAATTTCAAGGATACATGTAAACAGCCTATGTCAATAGTGGACTTAGCTGCCTGCGTCCAGGAGGAAGGGGAATCGACGACTCATTGGGTGCGCCGGGTTTCACAAGTGTTACATTCATCAGACCGCATCAACGCTGACACTGCTGTATTAACCCTAGAAGGCAACTACCGGTTTGGGCCCCTAAAGCTGAAGTTGGGATGGATGAAGCATCACTGCATTGACATGGGAACCCTCATGGCTGCTTTGGTAAAGTATGCTGATTCTGATAGTACCAAGGATCCCGAATCTGATGATGACAAGGCAGGGAAGGGAAAGAGGAACAACAACTCCAAAGGTCAGCAACATCACTGGGCAGGCAATGGTGGTGGAGGAAAATGTAAAGCACATGGTAACATGGACTTTGTGGCTAATAGCAACATGCAGGACAATGGCCAGCGACGCAAGGGTAAACCGAAAAATCGCAATGGGGCACCCAACCCTAACCCGGACCGCCTAAACTATCTACTGAGCCAGCCCTGTCCAAGACATGGGACGAAGGAGGCGCCAGCAAACCACCTTTGGACGGATTTCTTCATTATGTAGGAGTTCAAGAATTCTAATGCTTTCCGGTATGATCACGGCTCTGGCGGTGGCTCAGGGTCTGGGCCGGGTTACGGTGGAGGAAATTCCGGTTCAGGATTTAATGGTAATCTGGGCGGACATACTAATCCAAATAGTCAGAACAACCAGGGTGGTTACAACCAACAGCAGCAGTAGTCAGGTTACCAGAGCAACCCAAAGCAGTTGAGTAGTGGGTGGTACCATGTCTTCGCCACTAGCTTGGACAAGCGAGACCGGAAGGTTCAGAGGCGGGCGATCAACTCTGTTGAACCGGCCATACCCCGTTATCTACGCTGGTATGAACAGCCAATCATATGGAGCAGAGAGGATCACCCTCCCTAGGTTGATAATCCGGGTCAATTAGCTCTGGTGGTGGCACCTCAGGTGGGAGGTTACAAGTTCACCAAAGTGCTCATGGATGGAGGGAGCAGCATTAATATCCTGTACTATGAGACCTTCCGTCGTATGGGGCTAACAGATAAAAATCTCAAACCGTCTAATACGGTGTTCCACGGTGTAGTACCTGGCAAATCAGCATATCCTGTTGGTAAGATAGCTCTGGAAGTGGCCTTTGGGGATGATCATGATTCCAGGTCGGAGACATTGACGTTTGAAGTGGTGAAAATCCAAAGCCCATATCACGCCCTGTTTGGGCGACCGGCCTACGCCAAGTTTATGGCATGGCCCTGTTATGTGTATTTGCAGCTCAAGATGCCGGGTCACAAGGGGACAATAACGGTTCACGGAAGCCGCAAAGTCGCTTTGGAGTGCGAGGAAGGAGATGCGGCTTATGCAGAGTTGGTTTGTGCCACTGAGGAGCTGAAGTATTATAAGGACAATGTTGATCCGGCGGACACGACTCCATTAAAGAAGCCAACTACGGAGCATGATCCGGCCCTTAAGTTCAAATCGGCAGCAGAAACTAAGCTTGTTGACTTTGTACCTGGCGATTCGTCCAAGCAGTTCAGCATCAGTGCCAACTTGGATCCGAAATAGGAAAGCGCGCTCATCGAGTTCATCCGTGAGAATCGGGACATTTTTGCATTGAAGCCCTCTGACATGCCAGGTGTATCGAGGGAACTCGCTGAGCACACCCTTAATGTGGATGCAAAATAAAAACCGGTGAAACAGTTCCTCCACCGGTTTAACAAAGAAAGACGCAAGGCGATTGGTGAAGAGGTAGCCAGGCTCTTAGCAGCTGGCTTTATTGTTGAAGTTTTTCACCCTGAGTGGCTTGCCAATCCGGTGCTGGTCCTTAAGAAAAACGGCACCTGGCACTTGTGTGTGGATTACAGAGATCTTAATAAGGCTTGTCCAGCAGATCCTTTTGCCCTCCCCCGTATTGATCAAATTATTGATGCTACGGCGGGATGTGAGCGTTTAAGTTTTTTGGATGCATATTCTGGCTATCATCAGATCAAAATGGCAGTTAAGGACCAGGAGAAGACGGTGTTCATAACTCCCTTTGGAGCCTTCTGCTATGTGTCTATGCCCTTTGGGCTCAAGAGTGCCCAGGCAACTTATCAACGGTGTGTGCAAAATTGTCTTCGCAAACAGATTGACCGTAATGTACATGCTTACGTGGATGATATCATGGTTAAATCCAGGGAGAAGGAGACTCCGATTGATGATTTGAAGGAAACCTTTGATAACCTGAAGACATACAAGATGATGCTTAATCCGGACAAGTGCGTCTTCGGTGTACCGTCGGGCAAGTTATTGGGTTTTCTGGTGTCCAATAGGGGAATTGAGGCTAATCCGGAGAAGATCACAGCCATCACCTCCCTGGCTAAACCGAAGTGTATCAATGATGTTCAACGCCTGGCAGGCCGGATTGCCACGTTAAGCCGGTTTATTAGTCATCTTGGTGAGAAGCCAATCCCTTTGTATCAGATGTTGAAGAAGACGGATCAGTTTGTCTGGAGTTCTGCTGCTGATGAAGCATTTGAGGACTTAAAGCGGCAATTGGCCAATCCGCCTGTGCTTGCCGCTCCCATTGACAAGGAGCCGTTACTGCTATATGTTGCTGCTAATGCTCGAGCTGTCAGCGTGGCTATTGTGGTGGAGAGAAAGGAGGCAGGTAAGGTGCTCATTGAGTCCAAGCAAAGGTATCCGCATTGGCAGAAGCTAGTGTATGGAGTTTTTATGGCAAGCCGGAAGCTTAAACAATACTTCCAAGGGCACCCAATTATGGTGGTCAGTTCTGCTCCTTTGGGGGATATCATCCAGAACCAGGAAGCAACTGTCCGGATTGCCAAGTGGACTATAGAGCTTCGGCCGCACGGTTTGAAGTATGTGCCTCGGATGGCGGTTAAGTCTCAAGAACTTGTTGATTTCATCAATGATTGGACAGAAATGGAAGCACCTGAAGAAAAGCCGGATCACACATATTGGACCATCTATTTTGATGGATCCAGGCAATTGGAAGGCTCGAGGGCTGGAGTTGTATTAACTTCCCCACGAGGTGATAAGTTTTGTTACGTTCTCCGCTTAATGTTCCCTTGTACTAACAATGCAGCTGAGTATGAAGCCTTTCTCCATGGTGTCCGGATGGCTAAGGATATGAATCTAAGTCGAGTTAAGTGTTTCGGTGACTCGGACCTCGTGGCTCAGTAAGTGTCTGGCACTTGGGACTCCAAGGACCCACTCATGGCAGCATATCGTCGTGAGGTGGATATTGTTGCAGGTCATTTTAAAGGCTATTAGGTGGACCACGTGGACCGGCGGAAAAATGAAGCGGCGGACGCTTTAAGCCGGCTGGGCTCTCAGTGCAAACCGGTCCCGCCCAATGTTTTTCTGGATGTGCTGCACAACCCGTCGGTCAAGATCGCTGGTGAAACGGATTTGGCTATTCCTGATCCGGAGGCTCAATTGGTGGCAGCTCTTCATGTTATTCTTGATTGGACGCTTCCTTACCTGGCGTACAAGAATCGGGGCGAGTTACCAGAGGATGAGACTCTGGCCTGACAGATAATCCGGCGATCCAAGTCCATGACTATTATCAACGGTGAGTTGCATCATTGCAGTGTGTCAGGGGCGTTTCAACGCTATGTGTCTCCTGAAGAAGGCCGTGAAATTTTGCGTGAGATCCACGAAGGAGATTGTGGTCACCATGCCGGTTCAAAATCTCTGGTGGCTAAAGCGTTTCACCATGGCTTCTATTGGTTAACTGCTCATGCTGATGCGGAGGATCTGGTCAGACGATGTGATGGTTGCCAAAAGTTTTCAAGACGTGCTCATGTACCGGCTCAAGAATTGAGAATGATTCCAATTACTTGGCCATTTGCGACTTCGGGGCTGGATATGGTTGGGCCTTTCAAATGGTCCAAAGATAAGAAGACCCACCTCCTGGTGGCGGTTGACAAGTTTACAAAGTGGGTGGAGGCAGAACCTGTTAGCAAGTGTGATGCGGCCACGACGGTTCAGTTCATCAAAAAAGTGATTTTCCGGTTTGGCTTTCCACACAGTATCATCACAGATAATGGTACCAATTTGTCCAAAGGTTCCATGAAGGAGTTCCGCGAACGGGAGGACATCCGGCTCGACGTTTCATCAGTGGCACATCCACAGTCCAATGGTCAAGCAGAAAGGGCTAATCAAGAGATCTTGAGAGGCATCAAGCCCCGGCTTATGGTTCCTTTGCAGAGAACACCGAGTTGTTGGGTAGAAGAGTTACCATCTGTGTTATGGAGCATCAATACTACACCCAATAGATCAACAGGATACACACCGTTCTTCATGCTTTACGGAGCGGGGGCGGTTCTCCCTAGTGATATCCATCATGATTCATCCCGTGTGGCGGCTTATGTTGAAGCGGACAATGAGACATCACGACAAGACGCTTTGGACTTGTTGGATGAAGAACGTGACATAGTAGCTACCCGCTCGGCGATTTAGCAACAGGAACTTCGTCATTATCACAGTCGCCGAGTCAGAACCAGAACCTTTCAGGAAGGAGATTTGGTGCTTCGGCTCATCCAAGATCAGACTGATATGCATAAGCTATCCCCACCTTGGGAGGGGCCTTTCGTGGTCAGCAAGAATCTGCACAACGGGTCATACTAACTGGTCGATATTCGAGAGCATAAGGACTCACGTACATCAGAGGAGGAGACCAACAGGTCGTGGAACATAGCTCATCTTCGGCCTTACTATACCTGAGCCATTGGCTCTACTTATGTACATATTACGATGATGTATATATTATGATTAAATATTATAAACCGGAACCTCAGCTAAAGCGGGGTATCTGTTCTTTTACATCATGTGTGGTTACACGGAGTTGTTCTAAAGCAGCCTCTGGTTTACCCCTTGAGTTAGCTTTTTAAAAGCATCATGTTATATCACTTGGGGCTTTGGTCGTGTCCGAACCAATACAATACCTCTTGATAGGCGAGAGCCACCAGATCACTTGGGGACTTGGTCACGTCTGAACCAGTCCATGCCTCTTGATCGGCCTAAGGCCACAGAATCACTTGGGGGCTTGGTCGAACCCGAACCATTGCCATGCCACTTGATCGGCATAAATGCCACGGTTTCATTTGGGGACCTGGCTGACTAGAACCATAGTTACACCTATCGGGAGCTTGGTCGTGTTCAGCCATGGTAACACCATCTGATCAGCTCAAATAAACCTTTTTTGCAAACGGTTTTGTCATTGCCTTTGCTTCACACTTTTCTTTGAAAGTTATTTCTTTCTTTTTATTGCGTTTTTAAACCGACAAACTTTTCAACCGGTTGACACTGTCAATTGACGGAACACGGTTCATTTCAATCCGGAGACTATTTGCCCGGTTTGATCTTTTTTGTTAACATCCTCTTATGGAGTAACACGATGTTTATTATAACCCGGCACGGTTTACATGGTAAACCGGCATCATATATATATGGGAGCTGCTATCTCCTCCAACAGTGTGGGTTTATAAAACTCCGCTTCAAGATTGGCCAAGCCAACTTCACGCTCAACGGTGGCAGGTATTATGTATCTCGAAAATTTTGTCATATAATTAAAAAGTTTCGGATGTTTTGATTTCATGTATGCAGACATCATATTCCGCCTAAAGGTACAACCGCGGTGGAACTTGGAGATTTTTTATTGTAGAAAGTACTTTGGAAAGTTCATCACCCAAAGGAAGAGCAAGTGGTAGCCATTATGCACGAAGGCATGTCAACATCAAAAGTATCAGCTAGCCTATTACAAGGCAACACGGTGCCCATAATAAGATCATTGTTTTTCTCAAAGGAGAAGCAGTTTTAAACCGGCTTCCGGTTCAAGCTTGGTCACCAGCCAGGCCTGATGGTTGTGGATCATCCTGTGCCGCTTCGGCTTCAGTTTCTCTACCCAGTGGCTGGAAATCAACAGTTGTCCAGTCGATTTCCATTAATGCATGAAAACAACTTCATCATGGATCAGCAACGACGGGTCAATATCGGGAGCGTAAGTATGCTTACAGATTGGAGGGATAAGATTTTCCGCTTCATGAATTGGTGCAGCTATTCGCTTGTTTTGATTGTCATATTGGGCTTGATAATGAGACAAGTCTGCTTCTTGAGCCAATTGACAAGCTAGCGGACGCACCTCCTGGTTTATTGCTCACAGATCCGCATCACCAAACTCTGACCCGTCTTCCTTCAAGCTGGGATAGCCCTGAGCCGCTTCAATAGGATCAAAATCCGGCACCCAAGCTTTTGCCCGGATTAAGGCATTGATCGCACCGGTTCGAGCAGCAGATTTCTTCAGAGTGTCCTGAATCAAGGTGGGCGCCGGCTTGTTGTGGGATGCAGTACAGATGATCCGCTGTGCACCAGTGTACAGTTGTTCGACCAACGTATAGGCGGCTTTCAATTTCTTCCGCACATCTGACCCCAAGTGACCAATGCGTGTCCCTGAAATATCATAAAGGGTTAACAAACCGGCAGCTCTATAAGACGGCAGAATCAGTTCAGAAGTCAAACCGGCTTACGAAAGATAGCAGTGGTCATGGCATGCACATGCCGCTTTATGCTGGTCAGTTCATCCGCCACCGGTTTTAGTGCATCCTCGGCATCTTTTGCTCGTTTGATTAAAGCGGATTTTTCAGTGGCCCAATCTGCCCGCTTCTTCTTGAAGTTCTCCTTAAGCTATTCCATGGCGCTTAAAGCGCTGGTTAATTCCTCTTTTGCTTTGGAGGTTTCAGCTTGTTGGGATTTCAGATTATCTTGGAGATCGGCGACTTGGCTTTCTTTCGTTTTCAGCTCAGCTTGCATGTAGATAGTTATATGATTCAGCAAAACGGTACAAGGATTGAAGTACCAACCACATAACAAGTTATGCACTTGGCACTTGGGGGCTAATGCATATTCGATCTTCATATTTCAATTGCTTACAAAGTCCCAAGATCAATACAAGTATTCAACTTGGCACTTGGGGGCTAATGGCTATTTGCTCGTATATATTCTGATGTAGCAATCTCAATTACTTAAAGTCCCGGTTTAACTACGCTAAGTTGAAACGGCCCTTGGGGGCTACATCAGCGAATTTCAAAGCATTAAGATTTATATTAGTAAGTCCCGGTTTGAAAGAAGATTACAAACCGGCCCTTGGGGGCTAGGAGAGTCAGCAATAATTGAAGCATACAAGCAGGAAAGAGCATATGGAAGTTGCCTCATATTTATCTTTCATCATGTTAACCAGACCGGCTTCATAGTCAAGACTGGTATACAGCCGGTTCAGGTAGCCAGAATGGATATCTTGGGTGTTCAGAGCAGCGTAAGTCGCCAGATCAGCATTCCACTTGCCTTTTCCAAAGGCAGCAAATTCTTCCTTGGCAGAATGTTTGGACAAAGCGACAGGATTGCTTGGCTCTGTATGGCCAGTGCCAGTAATGACAACCTCATCATCCTTGGTATTGCCGGTTTGCACTGGGGCTATTGGCTTGTCAGTAGGCTTTGTTGGACCGGTGGATTTCACAATCCGGATGGAGCTTGTGGGCTGATTGACAGGATTTGAGGTATCAATAGGTATCTCTTCAGCAATAAGATCGTCGTCTTGCTGCGGTGGGTCATTGGGTATATCCTCAAGAATAGCCGCTTCAAGATCTGGTGTCTTGCCCGGTTCAAGGACGGCATCCTCTTCGGCCGCTTTGTCCAGGCGAGCCTTCTTGCTTGGCCTAGGCTTGTCCCTGAAAGGAATAACAAAATCAAATACAGCATATGTTCCAAGGCGATGTACTGCAAATATTATGATAAGTATAGCTTACCCAAGCACTGTTTTGAGTGGTGGCAGCTGAGTAGCCGATGACTCGCCAGAGGATGAGTGGGAAGTAACCTGGTAATCGGAGTCGTTGTCACACCCTAGCTAGTCATGCATTAGAGTGTTGCATCATGTTTACTCTTTCATCAGAAACTTGAAATGGGGATGACAGAACCCCCAGTCCCCTCTGAAACCAACTAGGGCTACTAAAATAATTTTTCAATGAACCTGAAATGCCCTTCTAAAATGCCCATCATTTTTGTCTTGGTTCAGAACCTCTGCCAAAAATGGTGCACATTTTCCTAGGCCATCCTAGGGTTTTTGATTTAAATCATAAATATTTGAATTTGGGCATTTAAAATAATATAAAATATTTAAATGCTCAAATATCTCCAAACTAAAATGTTTCATGTTGGAAATAATCCAACTATGGGCCAGGATTAGTTTGGTGATTTTTGAAGTTGCCTAGGTATTTTATTAAATTCAACAAAGTTGCAGATATATATTAAATAAAACAGAAATAGAAGAAAAGGGGAAAAACTTACCTGGGCTCCTCCACTGTGCGGCCCAGCCAGCTGGCCGGCCCAGCCAGCAGCCGACCCAGCCCAACACTGTAGCCCTCCGTCGTCTTCCTCCCCTCGCCCCGAAGCTGCTGCGTGCTCGCGCGCGCACGGCCGCGCGGCCACCTCCTGCTTGCCGACGAGCTCCTGGCCGCGTGGACGACTCCCGCAGGCCGTCCCGATCCCCCCTGCTCTCTCTCACTCTCCCCCGGCTCTTCCTTCCTCTCCCTCGCTCTCTCTCTCTCACACGGCCGAACACCACCGTCGCCACCGTTCGCCGTAGCAGCCATCTCCGGCCACCCCTCGCTCCCCCGACTAGCTCAGAAGCTCCGCCACAACCCCCTCTTCCTCCCCACCGCTCCACAGCTCCCCGGAAGCCCTGCATCGCCGCCACGTCGCCGTTCCCCTCTTCGGGCTCCGATCATCGTCGCCGTCGAATTCGTCGTCTCCGGCGCGTCCCCGAGCCCGCTTCGACGCCCACTGCAACCGCGGTGAGCCCCCGGATCGTTTCCCCCTTCTCCCCTGATCTCTCCCGACCTCTAGGCCCTAGCCCCACCTTGGCCGAGAGCTCCACGCCGCCGGCGATGTCGCCGTCGTGGCCACGGTCACCGTAGCATCCAACCGAGCACACTATCGTGCTCTACACCTCACTGGGATCACGCAGCACACACTAACGCCTCCCCAAACCCTCTGCAACATCGATCCCGACCGCACCCGAACTCCGGCCGCCGCAGCCGAGCTCGCCGCCGTCAACTCCGGCCACCCCGAGCCCAACCACCACCACCAATAGTCGCGGCTCAACCTCAGCAACACGTAGATGCCTTCCGCCGTCCATTTGGTTGCCGGAAAGGCAAAAAGCACTTTCGCCGCCGTCTCGGACCTCGCCGGCGTCATGTCGCCGGTGGGGTTTGACTTGTCCGACCTGGGGTTTGACCCCCCAGGGTCACTGACGCGTGGGCCCTGTCGGCCAGGTGGTTAGATTAGCGCTAACTACTGTTAGTCAACCCCCCCTGACACTGACAGTGGGCCCCAGCGCCACTAATCCCTAATTAGGATTAATTTAAACCTGTTTAACCCCCCCTGTCACTGACGTGTGGCCCCCACACGTCAGGTTTGACTTCAGCCAGCCACAGTTGACCACTGACGTCATGCTGGCGCAATAATTATATTTCTGGATTTAAATTAAATCATGAAATTCCAGAATATTATTTAAACTTCAAAAAATCATAACTTTTATTCTGTAACTCCAAATTGGACAAATTATATATGAAAAATGATCAGAAAAATCCAATCTATCCATCTGTACTATTTTCATGCATGATCAAACAAGTTAAATTGATGTTTTAAGCAGAACAAGGAAAAGCACTTAAAGAGGCCATGTCTGAGTTTGAAATTTGAATCTTTGATTCAAATTTGTTCAAACCCTTCTGGTTTTAGTTGCATTAGCCCAACACACTCATATTGCCATGTTTCATGCATGCATCATATTGTTGCACATTGTTTGGTGATGCTTGTGTATCGATGTCCTTTACGACAGGTTCTGCCCCCGAGGAATACCGTGATTACCCTAACGAAGAACCATATCAGTGCATCGAACCATCAGGCAAGCAACCAACCATTTGATCATATCGATACAATCCCATGTTCTCGCTCCTGCTCTCTTTTACTGCATTAAGACAACGCGATTCAAACTGCTGTGTGCTACGGTAGTTGAACCCATTTCCTCTGCATGACCTGTCATTGCCACAGTAACTAGATGAAACCCACTAGCATGTGTAGGAGTTGATTGAGCCATATGTATGTGTTGTTCCTACCTTGCTATGCCTGCTATGCTTAGAGTCGTGTCAGGTCTGGTTCATCTGGGAGATGGCTAGAGTGAAATGATTATGTCGGTAATGGGAGTGGTGTGGTGAACACGATTTGGTAAAGGTATCGATGAGAGGCCATGTAGGAGTACATGGTGGGTTGTTTCATTGAAGCCGACCTTAAGCACTGAGATCTGTATGTGTGATTTAAGAATCAGCTACTACCATGCATTGGGCCCGAAACCAATGGACCCTCTCGGCTTCTTATTCACCCTAGTTCTCCGTCCAGGAGTTGCAAGTAGTTTCTGGTGTTTGTAGCCTACTGGAGGCCGTGGACAGCGCTGACCGTAGGGGTGGGCTGTGATGCGGTAGGTACGTGGCCGGGTGTACCGAATACCCGTTAGGTATCTCGGGAACCCTGTTCACATCGTTCGGGGCCGTATGGGAAACCTCGGCCGGACTCCCTGCGGATGGAACCTGAATAGGCGATAAACCTGGACTGGAGGCTTAGGTGATTAGGTAGGTCGTGGCCGACACCCACGTTGGGCTTCCGCTTGAAGGTTGCCGAGTACATGTCGTGTAAACGACGGTAAGTGGTGAGAGCGTGTATGAAGAAGTACACCCCTGCAGGGTTAACATGATCTATTCGAATAGCCGCGTCCGCGGTAAAGGACTACTTGGTTGCCTATACAGTTCATAGACAAGTAAATGGAAACTACTAAAAGCCTCAAGATAAGTGTGAGTGCCGAGGATGGCTCTTCCGTAGGAAGACGGAGGTGGATCCTCGGTAGTGTATTGAAGTGGTGAGTAGTGGACTCGTGTGCGCAAAACATTTCAAGTTGGAGTATCGTAGGATAGCCTAGCCAAGAGTCAAAGCTGGCTTGCTGCAATAACTCCACCAACCCTTCTTGATACTATGCATGTATGTAGGATCTGATGTAAGTCTTGCTGAGTACCTTTGTACTCATGTTGCTATAATCTACATTTTTACAGAAGACGCTGCAACCCCTTCTGATGGGTTCTATGTAGACGTTGACATCAACGAGTAGGCTAAAGACCCAGGTGGTGACCCTGAGCTTGTGATGGACCACGTAGTATAGCTAGGCTTTCCAAGCCTCTTTTATTTTACTAGTTGTCTGTACCCAGACAATGTACTTCCGCTGCTGGTTTGTATGACTGTATGACTTGTATGTTGGGTCGTGAGACCCGTACCTTTGTGTATGTTATGTATGGCTCCCTGAGCCTTAAATAAAGTACTTGTGTCATAGAGTCATGTTGTGATGCTTCGTTGTATTTGCACATATCGAGCATATTGTGTGTATGATTGAAATGCTTGGTATGTGTGGGATCTGACTATCTAGTTGTTTATCTTTAGTAGCCTCTCTTACCGGGAAATGTCTCCTAGTGTTACCGCTGAGCCATGGTAGCTTGCTACTGCTCTGGAACACTTAGGCTGGCCGGCATGTGTCCTTCTTCGTTCCTGTGTCTGTCCCTTCGGGGAAATGTCACGCTTTGAGTACCGGAGTCCTGTTAGCCCGCTACAGCCCGGTTTACCGGAGTCCTGCTAGCCCAGTGCTACAGCCCGGACCCACTTGCTGATGACCGACACGTTCGAAGCTGGGTCATGGATGCCTGTCCCTGTAAGTCTGTGCCACTTTGGGTTTACGACTAGTCATGTCAGCCCGGGCTCCTTATCATATGGATGCTAGCGACACTATCATATACGTGAGCCAAAAGGCGCAAACGGTCCCGGGAAAAGGTAAGACGACACCCGTGGGGATACCGTGCGTGAGGCCGCAAAGTGATATGAGGTGTTACCAGCTAGATCGATGTGACATCGAGTCGGGGTCCTGACAGCGTTGGCATCAGAGCCGGACTGCCTGTAGGTTCTCCAAGCCAAACTGGTCGATGTTGAGTCTAGAAATTCTTTAGTTATATGTAGGGGAATTGTTTGTGGGTTGGAACGTAAGGCTCTTTTTACTCCTCTATCCTTATGACTTCTGATCTGAGTCAGTCCATTCTTCCACCGGGGGTTAAGGAATTAGGATCTATTCTCTCTATCAGGATCACGTGTTACTAATCAGTAGTACCTTATAAGTTTGATGGTTACAAGCCTAGTTCAGTTCTACTACCACATTATGTTGCCAGAATGGTTTCAGAACTTTGATATGATGATGTTGAGTATGTACGAAATCCTTTGTCAAATGTCTCAAAATCCTTTTTGAGCATTTACAGCTGTTATGCTGCCGAAATTTTGCTAGAAATTCTAATGCCTTTGCATTATGATTGTGCTTTCAGATGGCCACTCGCGACCTCAATCAAGTGGTTCGCCTGACTCGATGCCTAGATGTACCCGGCCATACTGCTAAGTTGGTCAGGGTAATGACTGAGGCTGGATACCGCTGGTATCCTGAGTACACGGTCGAAGAGCAATTCCGGGACTTCAATCAAAGCCAGTATCTCTGCACTGTCAGGATATTTCCATCTTATCCTGGATCCACCGAGCCTCTTCACTGCTCCTATGGACTCGGGGTTACTATTGAGATGGCTGTGCAGGACGCCGCCTACTCTATGATGACCATTATGCGAGTCAGATCTGGTCTATTTCGGGACTCTGATTTCCGGTATATGCCAGGATCACTTCCGGGAGCACAAGGATATCTCCAGGCTATCTATGCTGACTCCACTCAGGAGGATTCACGGACTCGCACCACTGCTGAGATGCTCGAGGATAAGGACCGTGAAAATCGGGCCTTAAGGTTAGAGCTCTTCAATACCCGTGCTGACCACTGGGCCACTTTGACTCGGTTCGCACCGGCGGTGCAAGCTGGATATTCAGATATGCGCGATCTCTATCCTGTGAGATCTGCTCTGCCAGACGTGATGGTTTGGCGTGATGTAGGAGGCATCACCCCACCTCGCGGTCCCCGCAGGCCACCGTTTGTTGGTCCAAGGCCTCATCCTAGCCCCTATGGTCCACAAGCTCCGCGAGACCGTCTGTTTCCGGATGATCATGTTGAACTTCCAGGCTATGGAGGTGACTTCTACGAGGACTACTACGGATCGGTCTGAGTTAGTGGTAGTATCACTAGTTCGCACTAGCTGTGTCGTCTATCGTCCCGCGTGACTCGTGGGATATGACCTAGTTTGTACTCCTTTCCGGAGGTGTAGAAAAATAATGTATAGGAGCTTGGAATGCCTCCGATGAGATGTAATCCTTTTCTCACCGTAATAGTACTTTGTTTGGTCTTGTACTAAACCTTGTATGGTGTGTATGACGATGGAATAAAAGAAGCAGTTTCTGTATTTACCATGTCATACGGATGATCATCTTGCATTCCGAATTATTCCTTACATTCTGTATCCTATGTCGGAATTTTATCGTTCCTGACTAAATCATTGTCTTGTTACCTAGGATGGTCAACACGCGCGCTAACCCTGCTTCTCAAGAGCAGGCCGAAGGCAGTGAGGGCAGGAATGAAAATCTGCCTCATCCTCCTTCACTAGCCGAGGTTATGATGGAAGCTGAGAGAAACAAGCGGGAGACAAACCGTTTGTTGGAGCGTATTGAACAGAATACAGCACACCATCAGAGGGCTAACGTGGTGTCACTCAGTGATTTTATCAAATTGCATCCACCCACGTTCCACCACTCCGTCGAGCCTCTCGACGCTGATGACTGGCTTCGCAGTATCTCTCACAAGCTGCGTTCCGCGCTAGTAGCTGAGGCTGACAAGGTCACCTTTGCTGCATATCATCTTGAAGGCCCCGCCAGTCTATGGTGGGAGAATTATGGAGCTATGCGCCCAGCGGGCCATGTCACTACTTGGGCTGAGTTCAGCGAGGCTTTCCGTGAACATCACATTCCGGAGGGTCTCATGGACCGTAAACGTGAGGAATTCTGCAATTTCACCCAAGGCCGACTTTCTGTGGATGTCTATAGCAGGGAGTTTGGTAATCTCGCGCGATATGCAACTGAGGAAGTGTCTACTGACGCCAAGAAGCAAGCAAGGTTCCGTAAGGGCCTTAGTCCTGAGCTTCGCCGCGACCTCCGTCTGCATGAGTGCACATCTTTTTCGAAACTTGTCAACAAAGCCATCAGTGCTGAAACTGGTCAGACTGACTATGACGCAACACGCAAGCATGGCCGTGACATGGGTTCCTCATCCGGTGCTGGTCCTCAAAAGCGCCGCGTGTGGGTACCCAACACCGCCCTGCCACCCAGGTTCACACCGAGGCCATCCTTCCAGGCGCCTCGCCCTGTTCAACAGTCTGCTCCAGCCAAGCCCTATGGGGGTCCAACCAATAATGCTCCTCCACGTACCAGTTCCGTGACTTGTTTCAAATGTGGGGAATCTGGTCACTATATGCGTGAGTGTCCCCAGACCAACCCCAATCAATCTGCTAAAGCTGTTGGCCGTGGCAAGCCGACAGGAAAAATATTCCACGCCAAGCCGGTCACCGCTACACGTGGCCATGTCAACTGTATCTCTGCCGAAGAAGCTCAAGAGGATCCCAACGTCGTTCTCGGTACGCTTCTTGTTAATTGCCACCCGGCATCTGTTCTTTTCGATACAGGAGCCTCTCATTCTTTTATATCCGAAAATTATGCTCGTTTGCATAACGTTGCATTCTGTGACATGCCATCCACTATGGAAATTTCTACTCCTGGTTCTAGATGGCAGACCTCTAGGGTAAGTTATGGAAATGAAATCCAAGTCGACAGACTTGTTTTCCTTGCATCTTTGATAGCCCTTAAATCTTCAGATATTAATATCATTTTGGGTATGGACTGGATGTCAGCTCATCAAGCCAAAATTGATTGCTTCTCTAGGACTGTTCAACTCACCCATCCTTCGGGGAAGATAGTCAATGTCTTGACCCGAATAGCCAAGCGACAATTATATTCTCTTAACGCCAGCCCTTTGCCAGACCTTGAGGACGTTCCGGTAGTCCGTGACTTCCCGGATGTCTTTCCAGAGGAATTGCCAGGTGTTCCACCTGACAGGGATGTTGAGTTCGTAATAGACCTCATTCCAGGAACCGTTCCGATTGCTAGAAGACCTTATAAGATGGCACCCCTAGAACTAGCCGAGCTTAAGAAACAACTCGATGAATCCTTGAAAAAGGGTTTCATCCGCCCTAGTTCATCTCCGTGGGCTTGCCCCGTCCTATTCGTCAAGAAGAAGGATGGTACGGACCGGATGGTTGTAGATTACCGACCTGTCAATTTGGTCACAATCAAGAACAAATATCCACTTCCCAGGATCAACGATCTGTATGATCAGCTCGCTGGATCCTCAGTCTTCTCCAAGATGGATTTGAGGTTGGGATACCATCAAATCAAAATCAGAAACGGGGACATTCCTAAAACGGCCTTTGTTACTCGTTATGGCCAATACGAGTACACCGTCATGTCCTTCGGTTTAACCAACGCTCCAGCCACTTTTTCTCGGTTAATGAACTCAATCTTCATGGAGTATTTGGATAAATTCGTCGTAGTTTATCTCGATGATATACTCATCTACTCCAAGAACGAGGAAGAACATGCCGAACATCTAAGGCTAGTGTTGCAGAAACTTCGAGAGCATCGCCTTTATGCCAAATTTTCTAAATGTGAATTCTGGTTGCCAGAAGTGACCTATCTGGGTCATGTAATATCTGGTAAAGGTATTGCTGTTAACCCTGAACGAGTTCAAGCCGTCCTTAATTGGACTCCACCTGAATCGGTCAAGCAAGTTCGGAGTTTTCTGGGCTTAGCGAGCTATTGTCGTCGCTTTGTCGAGAACTTCTCCAAAGTTGCCAAACCTCTAACCGAACTCCTCAAGAAAGATAAGAAGTTCGAATGGACTCCACAATGTGAGCACAGCTTTCAGGAACTGAAAAGACGCCTGACCTCTGCTCCCGTACTGGTACCGCCAGACTTCTCCAAGGACTTTGTTATCTACTGCGACGCCTCGCGACAAGGACTAGGTTGCATTCTTATGCAAGATCGACACGTAATTGCTTACGCTTCACGGCAATTGCACCCACATGAGGAGAATTATCCTACTCATGATCTAGAGCTTGCAGCCGTAGTCTATGCACTTAAGACCTGGCGACATTACCTCCTCGGTAATCGTTGCGAAATATTCACTGATCACCAAAGTCTGAAGTACATTTTCACCCAACCGGATTTGAATCTCAGGCAGAGACGTTGGGTTGAATTGATCACAGACTTCGACTTAGGAATAACCTACACCCCAGGGAAAGCCAACGTCATGGCTGATGCGCTAAGTCGTAAATCTTATTGTAACAACCTGATGTTACAACAAAGTCAACCGCTTCTCCATGAGGAATTTCGGAAACTTAACCTTCACATTGTACCTCAAGGTTTTCTTTCCACCTTGGTGGCAAAACCTACCCTTACGGATCAAATTATTAAAGCACAGAAGGTAGATCCGGGAATCTCCCGCATCAAGAGGAACATTCAGAAAGGAATTGCGAATTGTTTCTCCATTAATGATCAAGGAGTCGTATACTTCGGGAATCGATTAGTGGTTCCCAAAGTGCGCAACCTAAGGCGATTAATCCTTAAGGAAGCTCATGAATCTCCTCTCACCATTCATCCCGGTAGCACTAAGATGTATCAGGACCTACGCCAGAGGTTCTGGTGGACTAGGATGAAGAGAGAAATTGCTCAGTATATTGCAAATTGCGACGTCTGTCGTCGTGTAAAAGCAGAGCATCAACGGCCTGCTGGCACCCTTCAACCCTTAGCTATTCCTGAATGGAAATGGGATAAAATTGGTATGGATTTCATTACCGGTTTTCCCAGGACCAAGAGAGGGAATAATGCTATTTTCGTCGTGGTCGATCGTCTTTCCAAAGTAGCTCATTTCTTACCTGTTCGTGAGAGTATAACCGCTAGTCAGCTGGCAGATTTGTACATCTCCCGAATAGTGTCTCTCCATGGTGTTCCTTTGGAAATTAACTCGGATCGAGGAAGTCTTTTCACCTCTCGATTTTGGGAAAGTTTCCAAAATGCTATGGGAACCCGTCTCTCCTTTAGCACCGCTTTCCACCCTCAGTCGAGTGGTCAAGTGGAACGCGTCAACCAAATTCTAGAAGACATGCTTCGAGCCTCTGTTATCTCTTTCGGAATGGACTGGGAGAAGTGCCTTCCATTTGCCGAATTCGCTTACAACAACAGCTATCAATCTAGCTTGGGTAAAGCCCCTTTTGAAGTTCTCTATGGACGACGATGTCGAACACCCCTTAACTGGTCAGAGACCGGGGAAAGACAATTCTTTGGCCCGGATATGATTCAGGAAGCAGAAGAACAAGTTCGTATCGTTCGTGAAAAGTTGAAAACAGCCCAATCTCGTCAAAAGAGTCAATATGACCGAAAACATAGGGCTATGACTTTCGAAGTTGACGAGAAGGCTTATCTTCGGGTCACCCCTCTGAAGGGAACCCATCATTTCGGTATCAAAGGCAAACTGGCTCCTCGTTACATTGGACCTTTTCGCATTCTTGCCAAACGAGGAGAAGTTGCCTACCAGTTGGAACTACCTCCGCACCTCTCCAGAGTTCACGATGTCTTCCACGTTTCTCAACTCAGGCGTTGCTTCTCGGATCCTATCCGTGAAGTGGACCACGAAACGCTTGATCTCCAAGATGATCTTACATATCGAGAGTACCCCATTCGTATCCTCGATCAAGCCGAACGTACCACGCGGCGTCATAATATCAAGTTTCTCAAGGTTCAATGGTCGCACCATTCTGAGGATGAAGCAACTTGGGAAAGGGAGGATCGTCTTCGACTCGAGTATCCCGCCTTCTTCCCGGAGGAACCCAAATCTCGGGACGAGATTCTTTTGAGTGGGGGTGAGTTGTCACACCCTAGCTAGTCATGCATTAGAGTGTTGCATCATGTTTACTCTTTCATCAGAAACTTGAAATGGGGATGACAGAACCCCCAGTCCCCTCTGAAACCAACTAGGGTTACTAAAATAATTTTTCAATGAACCTGAAATGCCCTTCTAAAATGCCCATCATTTTTGTCTTGGTTCAGAACCTCTGCCAAAAATGGTGCACATTTTCCTAGGCCATCCTAGGGTTTTTGAATTAAATCATAAATATTTGAATTTGGGCATTTAAAATAATATAAAATATTTAAATGCTCAAATATCTCCAAACTAAAATGTTTCATGTTGGAAATAATCCAACTATGGGCCAGGAATAGTTTGGTGATTTTTGAAGTTGCCTAGGTATTTTATTAAATTCAACAAAGTTGCAGATATATATTAAATAAAACAGAAACAGAAGAAAAGGGGAAAACTTACCTGGGCTCCTCCACTGTGCGGCCCAGCCAGCTGGCCGGCCCAGCCAGCAGCCGACCCAGCCCAACACTGTAGCCCTCCGTCGTCTTCCTCCCCTCGCCCCGAAGCTGCTGCGTGCTCGCGCGCGCACGGCCGCGCGGCCACCTCCTGCTTGCCGACGAGCTCCTGGCCGCGTGGACGACTCCCGCAGGCCGTCCCGATCCCCCCCTGCTCTCTCTCACTCTCCCCCGGCTCTTCCTTCCTCTCCCTCGCTCTCTCTCTCACACGGCCGAACACCACCGTCGCCACCGTTCGCCGTAGCAGCCATCTCCGGCCACCCCTCGCTCCCCCGACTAGCTCAGAAGCTCCGCCACAACCCCCTCTTCCTCCCCACCGCTCCACAGCTCCCCGGAAGCCCTGCATCGCCGCCACGTCGCCGTTCCCCTCTTCGGGCTCCGATCATCGTCGCCGTCGAATTCGTCGTCTCCGGCGCGTCCCCGAGCCCGCTTCGACGCCCACTGCAACCGCGGTGAGCCCCCGGACCGTTTCCCCCTTCTCCCCTGATCTCTCCCGACCTCTAGGCCCTAGCCCCACCTTGGCCGAGAGCTCCACGCCGCCGGCGATGTCGCCGTCGTGGCCACGGTCACCGTAGCACCCAACCGAGCACACTATCGTGCTCTACACCTCACTAGGATCACGCAGCACACACTAACGCCTCCCCAAACCCTCTGCAACATCGATCCCGACCGCACCCGAACTCCGGCCGCCGCAGCCGAGCTCGCCGCCGTCAACTCCGGCCACCCCGAGCCCAACCACCACCACCAATAGTCGCGGCTCAACCTCAGCAACACGTAGATGCCTTCCGCCGTCCATTTGGTTGCCGGAATGGCAAAAAGCACTTTCGCCGCCGTCTCGGACCTCGCCGGCGTCATGTCGCCGGTGGGGTTTGACTTGTCCGACCTGGGGTTTGACCCCCCAGGGTCACTGACGCGTGGGCCCTGTCGGCCAGGTGGTTAGATTAGCGCTAACTACTGTTAGTCAACCCCCCCTGACACTGACAGTGGGCCCCAGCGCCACTAATCCCTAATTAGGATTAATTTAAACCTGTTTAACCCCCCCTGTCACTGACGTGTGGCCCCCACACGTCAGGTTTGACTTCAGCCAGCCGCAGTTGACCACTGACGTCATGCTGACGTCATGCTGGCGCAATAATTATATTTCTGGATTTAAATTAAATCAGGAAATTCCAGAATATTATTTAAACTTCAAAAATTCATAACTTTTATTCTGTAACTCCAAATTGGACAAATTATATATGAAAAATGATCAGAAAAATCCAATCTATCCATCTGTACTATTTTCATGCATGATCAAACAAGTTAAATTGATGTTTTAAGCAGAACAAGGAAAAGCACTTAAAGAGGCCATGTTTGAGTTTGAAATTTGAATCTTTGATTCAAATTTGTTCAAACCCTTCTGGTTTTAGTTGCATTAGCCCAACACACTCATATTGCCATGTTTCATGCATGCATCATATTGTTGCACATTGTTTGGTGATGCTTGTGTATCGATGTCCTTTGCGACAGGTTCTGCCCCCGAGGAATACCGTGATTACCCTAACGAAGAACCATATCAGTGCATCGAACCATCAGGCAAGCAACCAACCATTTGATCATATCGATACAATCCCATGTTCTCGCTCCTGCTCTCTTTTACTGCATTAAGACAACGCGATTCAAACTGCTGTGTGCTACGGTAGTTGAACCCATTTCCTCTGCATGACCTGTCATTGCCACAGTAACTAGATGAAACCCACTAGCATGTGTAGGAGTTGATTGAGCCATATGTATGTGTTGTTCCTACCTTGCTATGCCTGCTATGCTTAGAGTCGTGTCAGGTCTGGTTCATCTGGGAGATGGCTAGAGTGAAATGATTATGTCGGTAATGGGAGTGGTGTGGTGAACACGATTTGGTAAAGGTATCGATGAGAGGCCATGTAGGAGTACATGGTGGGTTGTTTCATTGAAGCCGACCTTAAGCACTGAGATCTGTATGTGTGATTTAAGAATCAGCTACTACCATGCATTGGGCCCGAAACCAATGGACCCTCTCGGCTTCTTATTCACCCTAGTTCTCCGTCCAGGAGTTGCAAGTAGTTTCTGGTGTTTGTAGCCTACTGGAGGCCGTGGACAGCGCTGACCGTAGGGGTGGGCTGTGATGCGGTAGGTACGTGGCCGGGTGTACCGAATACCCGTTAGGTATCTCGGGAACCCTGTTCACATCGTTCGGGGCCGTATGGGAAACCTCGGCCGGACTCCCTGCGGATGGAACCTGAATAGGCGATAAACCTGGACTGGAGGCTTAGGTGATTAGGTAGGTCGTGGCCGACACCCACGTTGGGCTTCCGCTTGAAGGTTGCCGAGTACATGTCGTGTAAACGACGGTAAGTGGTGAGAGCGTGTATGAAGAAGTACACCCCTGCAGGGTTAACATGATCTATTCGAATAGCCGCGTCCGCGGTAAAGGACTACTTGGTTGCCTATACAGTTCATAGACAAGTAAATGGAAACTACTAAAAGCCTCAAGATAAGTGTGAGTGCCGAGGATGGCTCTTCCGTAGGAAGACGGAGGTGGATCCTCGGTAGTGTATTGAAGTGGTGAGTAGTGGACTCGTGTGCGCAAAACATTTCAAGTTGGAGTATCGTAGGATAGCCTAGCCAAGAGTCAAAGCTGGCTTGCTGCAATAACTCCACCAACCCTTCTTGATACTATGCATGTATGTAGGATCTGATGTAAGTCTTGCTGAGTACCTTTGTACTCATGTTGCTATAATCTACATTTTTACAGAAGACGCTGCAACCCCTTCTGATGGGTTCTATGTAGACGTTGACATCAACGAGTAGGCTAAAGACCCAGGCGGTGACCCTGAGCTTGTGATGGACCACGTAGTATAGCTAGGCTTTCCAAGCCTCTTTTATTTTACTAGTTGTCTGTACCCAGACAATGTACTTCCGCTGCTGGTTTGTATGACTGTATGACTTGTATGTTGGGTCGTGAGACCCGTACCTTTGTGTATGTTATGTATGGCTCCCTGAGCCTTAAATAAAGTACTTGTGTCATAGAGTCATGTTGTGATGCTTCGTTGTATTTGCACATATCGAGCATATTGTGTGTATGATTGAAATGCTTGGTATGTGTGGGATCTGACTATCTAGTTGTTTATCTTTAGTAGCCTCTCTTACCGGGAAATGTCTCCTAGTGTTACCGCTGAGCCATGGTAGCTTGCTACTGCTCTGGAACACTTAGGCTGGCCGGCATGTGTCCTTCTTCGTTCCTGTGTCTGTCCCTTCGGGGAAATGTCACGCTTTGAGTACCGGAGTCCTGTTAGCCCGCTACAGCCCGGTTTACCGGAGTCCTGCTAGCCCAGTGCTACAGCCCGGACCCACTTGCTGATGACCGACACGTTCGAAGCTGGGTCATGGATGCCTGTCCCTGTAAGTCTGTGCCACTTTGGGTTTACGACTAGTCATGTCAGCCCGGGCTCCTTATCATATGGATGCTAGCGACACTATCATATACGTGAGCCAAAAGGCGCAAACGGTCCCGGGAAAAGGTAAGACGACACCCGTGGGGATACCGTGCGTGAGGCCGCAAAGTGATATGAGGTGTTACCAGCTAGATCGATGTGACATCGAGTCGGGGTCCTGACAGTCAGATGGATTAAGAGGTTGACGAAAGCAGCCCGCTTTAGGACAAGCACTGACAAGCAAATTAGAGACCTCTGAACGGCGTTTCCGAACCGGACTGTTCGGTAAACCGGCAGACGTAACTACCTGGCCGCTGTGCCGGGTTGTGCGACGAGCTTTGTGCTATTGGGTCTTCATAAGAAATTCGGGATCCAAATAAGCAAGAGGATGAGAAAATTTAACTTTCCGGTTTGCCTGACGAATTTTTAGTGAAGGCAAAGGTTCTGAATCAGAAGAGAGAATAATTACCTCTGCAGCATCAGCATGGTTGGCTTCGGTATCATCCTGACAAATATCATCATCAATAAGATGCATGAAAAATAAGCCACGTGAGTCAAGCCCTACCTCAACGTCCGGATTATCCACATCATCATCAGTGGCCGGATTAGAGGATGCAGTGGTTCTTTTCCTGTGGACAGTCTTCTTCACAGCTTTAGTCTTTTGCCGGGTTGCCCTTTCCAGTTTGTCTGGTTTTTCTAGTTTCTCCTGCGACAGTTTCTTGCTCCAAAACGGATCGTTGCCCTGGTTACACAGACACTGATATTAAAACAATGACAAGATATATCAACAGCAGATTCAGCAAAAAGAAAAATCAAACTCTTACAGCTGGCGGTTTGTTAGTGGCACAGAAGGGAAGCAGGTCGGTTTTAGCACAAATGTGTTCCGGTTCATTCAGCATCTTATTCACAGCCTCTGTGATTTCTTCATCGGTGAGCTGGATGTTGGAATGTCGCAGTGGATCATCAACACTGCCAGTATACTCGCACGTCAAACTGGAGCGCTGACTAAGGGGCAGTATGCTCCATGATATCCAACAGCGGGCGAGATCAACCCCTGTTAAACCGTTGTCCATAAAGGCTCTGAGCTTCGACAGTTGAGGAGCATATTTGCTTCTCTCTTGGGCAGTCAACCTTTGCGGAAAGGGGTGTGTATTGCTGAGCCGCTCCGGACGAAAGCCAGGCAATGGATTTTCACCAGCAGGGGAGGTGTCTTTGCAATAGAACCATGTTTGATTCCACTCTTTGGGGTGGCTGTGCAGTTTGGCGTGAGGGTATGTGACCTCTTTCCTTTTTTGAATCGCCACGCCACCAACTCCATATTGGAGCCATTAGTAAACTCAGTACGGTGGTTTAGATGGAAACAGTCTCTGAACAATTCCACTGTGGGCTCCTCATGAAAGAACGCCTCACAGAGCACTTGGAAGTGACACATGTTTGTAACAGAGTTGGGGCCAGTATCTTGTGGATGGAGTTGAAAATCGGCTAAAACGTCCCGGTAAAATTTAGAACCGGGCGGCTTAAAGCCCCGGGCTAAGTGATCTACGAAAACGACGACCTCTCCTTCTTGAGGTGTGGGAGGGCATTCTTTGCCAGGAGCCCTCCAATGGATGGTATCTTTGCTGCCTAAAGCGCCGATCAGGACTAAATCGTCCAGTTGAGCCTCTGTGACACGAGAAGGAACCCAGTTGCACTCAAATACTTGCTTGGCCATGATGAAATCTACAAGGTAGATGATCCCGGTTCAAAAATGCATTGATTAAGGTACATTGGTATGTGCAATGTTAAACCGGAGACAGATCTATCTAAACCGGAGTTTTATGAAGCAACAACAACTGGCGGTTCAACAAGGGGACTAATGGTATATACCGGTTTGGCAATTTTTTCTACAAAGTTAAACCGCCTGATCTAAGCATTGAAACATCTGAGATTGCAGATGGATAAGTATGCAGAAACAGATTTCACAAGATTTCTCTATAGCATTGGATCTGAAGCAAGTTTGGAAAATAAGAAAAATATTCAAAAGCTCAAAGCAGAACAGTAAGAATCAATGGGCAGAAATATATGTGAGATCTACGGTCTTGGGCATGAAACTAAAGGCGGATACTAAAAGCTACCGCTACACAGAGCAGGGGTTCACAGATACATCCAGGAGCTAGTATACGAACACGAACAGGTGATGAACACTGCAAGAACACGAAACCCTACAACAGATCTGTGTTGAGAAGAGCACAAGGCTTACCATAGTTGAGGAAGATGCGGAAGGTTGCCACGGTGCTCTTGTGCGTTCAGGTTGATGCGGCGGCCAAGGTTGGTGTAGAAGTTGACGGCGGCGGCGCAGCTCCGAGGCTGGCGACGCGAGGAAGACGAAGAAGAAAGGCACGAAGGGGAGAAAAGAAATGACCCTTCGGTCCTATTTATAAGGCAAAAGGACATGTGTCAGGCGCGACAATCAAGGGGCCACGAAATGGAGCTGTCGCCTCGATTTCCGCAGATCTATTAAACAAGGAAGCATAATGGATAAGCTTCCTTATAACAAGTGACGTCACGTCGGTTTACAACGACCAGAGAAGATGACATCACGGTGGTTCAACAAATTACAGAAAATATTGAAGATGAAGATTTTTTGCTAAAGGATTGACATGAACATGTTCAAATCAATCTAGGCCTTATGTTGGGGATATTACTACTAGGCGTAAACCGGCCTAACTGGGCCGGAATAACTTCGTCAGTAGTTAAGTATGTTAAAGCCCGAGAAGGCAGATATGGGCTCAAGGCTCATGGTTGGTTCAAGGCCTGTAGTTGTAAACCGGCGTTAGTAGTTAACTTGTATTGTAAGTTAGGAATAAGTAGAGACCAAACCGGACACATCTATGAGCCGGTATTGGGACTCTGTAAACCGACGGGCGTCACCCGTGTATATAAGGGGACGACCCGGCGGCGGTTCAAGGACAAGAGACAACAACTCGAGACATAGGCGAAGCTTGTTTGCTCCCTAGTCATCGGAACCTCATCAATTCCATCATAACTAGACGTAGGCTTTTACCTTCATCGAAGGGGCCGAACTAGTATAACTATCTTGCGTCCATGTGTCCACTTTAACCCCTTCAAGCTAACCCGTCGTGGTGGCTCCACGACTAAGTCCTTTCTCTAGGACATCTGCCGTGAGAAAACCATGACAGTATCCCCCTCCCACACTATGGATGGCTTGAATAGCCTCTCCAAAAATATGTTGGGGGACCGCATCGTGTTTTGCGCCGATGCGGGCGAGGATATCCGCCGCCTGATTGTTTTCCCGAGCCACATGGTGAAATTCGAGCCCCTCGAACCGAGCTGATATTTTTAGGATGGTGTTTCGGTAGGCCGCCATTTTCAGATCCTTGGCGTCAAAGTCTCCATTTATTTGGGATATTGCGAGGTTTGAATCCCCGCGCACCTCCAGGCGTTGAATGCCCATGGAGACTGCCATCCGAAGACCATGCAACAGAGCTTCGTATTCGGCTGCGTTGTTGGAGTTTGTATACAATATTTGCAGTACATACTGAACGGTATCTCCGGTTGGGGACGTCAGGATGACGCCAGCCCCTAGACCAGCCAGCATTTTAGAACCGTCGAAGTGCATGATCCAATTGGAGTATGCGCCGTACTCTTTAGGGTGTTCGGCCTCCGTCCAGTCAGTGACAAAGTCGGCCAATACTTGCGACTTAATGGCTCATCGAGGTTTGTATGTTATGTCGAACGAGAGGAGCTCAATGGCCCATTTGGCAATCCGGCCCGTAGCGTCGCCGTTGTTTACAATATCATCGAGTGGCACTTCTGAGGCTACTGTAATCGAACACTCTTGAAAGTAGTGTCGCAGCTTCCGGGATGCCATGAATACCACATAGGCTATCTTTTGATAATGTGGGTACCGTGATTTGCATGGAGTGAGGACAGTGGATACATAATATACCGGCTTTTGAAGAGGGAATTTATGTCCGTCAACTTCTCGTTGGACGACGAGCACTGCGCTTACAACTTGATGAGTGGCCGCAATGTACAACAACATTGGTTCACTGATGTTTGGCGCGGCCAGGATTGGGTTGGTTGCCAAAATGGCTTTTATTTCTTCCAATCCGGCTGTGGCGACATCCGTCCACTTGAAGTGTTCGGTGCGCCGAAGGAGGCGATAAAGGGGTAAAGCCTTTTCTCCTAAGTGGGAGATAAAGCGGCTTAGAGCTGCCACGCATCCAGTTAACTTCTGGATTTTTTTGAGGTCTGTTGGGGTAGCCAACTGTGACAAAGCTCGGATTTTAGCCGGATTAGCTTCAATACCTCTACTGGAGACAGTGAAACCCAGGAGCTTTCCGGCAGGTACATCGAAAATGCATTTCTCTGGATTGAGCTTGATGTCGTATGTTCGGAGTTTGTCGAATGTGAGCTTCAAGTCGTCTATCAAAGAGTCGACGTGTTTGGTTTTGACGACCACATCGTCTACGTATGCCTCTACTATTTTGCCGATTTGTTTCTCCAGACATGTCTGAATCATGCGCTAATATGTTGCGCCGGCGTTTTTGAGCCCAAAAGGCATTGTGTTGAAACAGAAGGGACCGTATGGTGTGATGAATGCCGTTGTGGCTTGGTCGGACTCCGCCATCTTGATTTGGTGGTAACCTGAGTATGCGTCGAGGAAACACAATGACTCGTGTCATGCGATAGCATCAATAATTTGATTGATGCGGGGGAGGGGGAAGGGATCCTTTGGGCAAGCTTTATTGTGGTCCTTGAAATCGACACAAAGGCGCCAGGATTTATCCTTCTTTGGTACCATCACCAGGTTTGCTAGCCAGTCCGGGTGTTTTATTTCTCTGATGAATCTGGCCTCCAGTAACTTGGCTAGTTCCTCTCCCATGTCATGTCCATTAGGTTCGGAGAAACGCCAAAGAGCTTGCTTGATTGGCTTGAATCCCTTTAGGATATTGAGGCTATTGTCACATCCCTAGTTCTGACAATGCCTAGTGCATGCATTAGAGTGTTACATCATGTTTAAATTTCATTTAAACCTGAGATGGGGATTGACTAAGCCCTAGCACCAAATGAATTCAACTAGGGTCAAAATAAAGCCTTTTTCTTTGAACTCAAAATGTCCTCTAAAAATGTTCAACATTTCTGGTTTGAGGTGGAAGCATCTACCAAAAATGGTTTATATTTTTGCAGGACATATTTGGTCACTGAATTAAATCATACAGTATTTTCATTTGGGCATTTAAATGCTATTAAATATTTCAAATGCTCAAATAATCATAAACTAAAATGTTTACTGTTGGATATATTCTAAACAGTAGCCATGATTAGTTTCATGATTTTTGAAAGTGTCTGAGTATTTTTAATAAAGCCCTAAATTTACAGAATAATAGAAAACTGAGATAATTAGAAAAAGAGAGATAGAGAAAGAAGTACCTGGCGCTCACCTCGCAGCCCACCCGGCCCAACTCCAGTGGCCCAGCCCACCATCGTAGCTTCTCCTGTCGTCTTCGTCCTCGGACAGAAGGACGAGCGTGTGGCCGCGGCGCGCGCGCACGCGCCCGAGCCACCTCCTGCTTGCCGCCCCGCCCCAGATCGGCTAAGGATGCCACGACACCCCCCTGGAACCCCCTCGTCCGCTCCCTTGCCTCCCTGCTCTCTCCCTCTCACTCCCCTGCTCTTTTCCCCTCATGGCCGAAGCCGCCATGGCCACTCCGCTGAGAAACACCGCGGCCAGCCACTCCCTCGCTCCCTCTCCGTGTTCCCGAGATCCGTATCGCCTCCAGCGTCATCCTCGCCAAACCAAGCATCACCGGAAGCCCTGCAATGCCGGCGCCATCATATTCTTCTTCCTCGGGCACCGAAGGCCGTCATCGTCGATTCGTCGCCGTCGTCGCTTCCCCGAGCTCATTGACCATCTCGACGCGACCACTGTGAGCTCATGATCCGTTTCCCCCTATTACCGCACTCGATAGCGCTCTATAGTCGCGTATGTCGCCGAGCTTGAAAGCTCACCGCCGCCGGCGATGTCGCCGCCACCGCGCTAGTCGCTGGAGCTCATGTCCAAGCACTCCATCGTGCTCAGCACGCTCCCAGTAGCACATATCACCCCACCACCGTCCTCCCCGTGCACCCTAACGCAATCCTGTGCACAACCGAACTCCGGCCCTCGCCTTTGAGCTCGTGGCCGTCCACTCCGGCCACCCCCGGCCCGGCTACTGCCACCAGCCGACGCGCTGCAACACCAGCTACCCGTAGAGATCAACCGCGGCTCAAACCGCTGTCTGTACGCGAAACCCGAGCAACTCCGGCGTGTTGCCGCCCCGGGTTTGGTCGCCGCCGGCTGAACTCCGGTGACGCCGACGTGGCGCACTTACTTAGTCACTAATGACCCTGCTAACAACCCTATCTCTCACTGACATATGGGCCCCACGCCCTTAACTAACCACGGTTAACCCCTGTTTGGTTTAAGTTAACCACAGTGGCCCCACGCGTCGGAGTTGACCTAGCTGATATGGCCGTTGACCGGTCCCACCTGTCAGTGAGTGAAACAGCCCTGTGTCACTGACGTGTGGCCCCCACACGTTAGGTTGACCAGCAGCAGCGTCTGTTCACCTGCTGACGTCACGGTGACGCACTGCTGACGCAGTAAATGTTTCTGGAATTTAGATAATTCTTAAATGATTTATTATTTCCAGAATATATTCTAAACTTCTAAAAATCATAGAAATTCAACCGTAACTCCAAATTAAATAAATTATATATGAAAAATTATCAGAAAAATTCAAGGAATCCATCTGTACCATTTTCATGCATGTTAGAACAACTTATAGCTGCTGTTTAGCACAAATCAATTAAATGGCATTTGAATAATCACATGTGGAGTTTGAATTTGAATCTTGTATTCAAACCAACTTCATTTAATCTGTTGCTAGTTGCATTAGCCCAAAACACATTCATTTTGCCATGTCATGAGCATGCATCATATTGTGCATTGCATTGATTGTGTTCCTTTCTGTGTTGCCGGTATTTGTCCCCTCTCGATAGACGTGATACCGATGATGTGATCGTTGACACTGATGAAGACTCAATGTTATCTTCAGAAGTGCCAGGCAAGCAAAACCCCCTTGTTCATTCCGATACAATCCTACTCTCTCGCTCCTGCTCTCTTTTACTGTATTAGGACAACAATGATTCATCTGTTACTTGTTGCGGTAGTTGAACCCCTTTATCCTTTGCATGACCTGTCATTGCCACAGTAAATAGATGAAACCCACTAGCATGAGTAGGAGTTGTTTGAGCCCTGTTGTGCCTACTCATTCTTGCTTGTTTGTCATGCCTGCTACTGCTTAGAGTTGTGTCAGGTCTGATTCATCGGGAATGGATCAGAGGTGTGTGAACATGTCCTACTATGTGTGAGCTAAGTGTGTGAACACGATTTGGTAAAAGGTGTCGGTGAGAGGCCATGTAGGAGTACATGGTGGGTTGTCTCATTGAAGCCGTCCTTAGGAACTGAGTTCTGTGTTTGTGATCCATGATTCAGCTACCACCATGCATTGGGCCCTGAAATATGACCCCGCTCGACTTCTTATTCACCCTAGTCCTCTGTCCAGGAGTTGCAAGTAGTTTCTGGTGTTTGTAGTATGCTGGAGGCCGTGGACAGCGCTGACCGTAGGGGTGGGCTGTGATGCGGTAGGCACGTGGCCGTGTAAACCGGGCACCCGTTTGGTGTCACGGAACCCTGTTCACATCGTTTGGGGCTGTGAGCGAAACTCCGGCCGGATCTCCTCATGGATGGAACGCGAATAGGCGATAAACCTGGACTAGAGACTTGAGTGTTTAGGTAGGTCGTGGTCTACACCCACGTCGGCTTTCGCTTGAAGTCTGCCGAGCACATGTCGTGTGCAGACGCTAAGTGGTGGAAACATGTATGAAGAAGTACACCCCTGCAGGGTTAACATCATCTATTCGAATAGCCGTGTCCGTGGAAAAGGACTTCTGGGTTGCTTATATCAGTTCATAGACAAGTGAAAGTGGATACTCTAAAATACGCAAGATAAGCGTGAGTGCTATGGATGGCGTTCTCGTAGGGAGACGGGAGCGGATCCATAGTGGTGTATTGATATGGTGAATATGTGGACTCGTGTGCGCCACCTCAAAGAGTTACATTGCGGTCGTAGTTCAGGATAGCCACCGAGTCAAAGCTGGCTTGCTGCAGTTAAACCCCACCATCCCCTTGTTGAAAATGATGCATATGTAGATAGTTCTGATGTAAGTCTTGCTGGGTACATTTGTACTCACGTTTGCCTATTTTATGTTTTTGCAGAGAGACTTCGGTCTCACTAGTAGTTTCGCGTGGACTTCGACGTTTAGCTTGTTACCTCAGCTACGATCTTGTGCCCCCGGCAGGATCTGGTAGATAGTCAGGCTTCTCAGCCTTTTTCAGTTATAGATGTCTGTACCCAGACATGATAGCTTCTGCTTGTGCTTTGATTTGTATGCTCTGAATGTTGGGTCATGAGACCCCTGTTTGTAATATCTCGCTCCTCGGAGCCTATTGAATAAATTACTTGAGTCGTAGAGTCATGTTGTGATGCCATGTTGTATTTGCACATATCGAGCATATTGTGTGTATGCTATTGAAATGCTTGGTATGTGTGGGATCTGACCATCTAGTTGTTTATCTTTAGTAGCCTCTCTTACCGGGAAATGTCTCCTAGTGTTTCCACCGAGCCATGGTAGCTTGCTACTGCTCCGGAACACTTAGGCTGGCCGGCATGTGTCCTTCTTCGTTCCTGTGTCTGTCCCTTCGTGGAAATGTCACGCGATGAATATCGGAGTCCTGTTAGCCCGCTACAGCCCGGTTCACCGGAGTCCTGCTAGCCCAGTGCTACAGCCTAGATTCACTCGCTGATGACCGACACGTTCGATGCTGGGTCATGAATGCCTGTCCCTGTAAGTCTGTGCCACTTTGGGTTTACGACTAGCCATGTCAGCCCGGGCTCCTTATCATATGGATGCTAGCGACACTATCATATACGTGTGCCAAAAGACGCAAACGGTCCCGGGCAAAGGTAAGGCGACACCCGTGGGAATACCGTGCGTGAGGCCGCAAAGTGATATGAGGTGTTACATGCTAGATCGATGTGACATTGAGTCGGGGTCCTGACAGCTATGCTCGGCCAGCCTGCGTGGGATTCCTGACATGTCTGAGGTATGCCAGGTGAATATGTCCCAATTCTCGCGCGGGAACTCCCGTAGTGCGGCATCCATGGCGGGGTTTAACTGTGCCCCGATGGAGGCTGTTTTTGTAGGGTCTGTTGGGTGGACTTGGAATTTGACTATTTCATCCACTGGTTTTCAAGAGGTGGACTTGGATCTTTTGTCGAGTATCATGTCGTCCCTGTCCACTATGGAGCGTAGCGTGGTTAATTCCTCGGCCGGGAGGGCTTCAGATAATGCTCGAGGGCCAGTGCGGCTGTTTTATTTTCGACGTGGAGTGCGTTGTCCGGATCACTGGCGAGGGTGATGATTCCGTTGGGCCCGGGCATTTTGAACTTCATGTACCCATAATGGGGTACGGCTTGGAAGATCATGAACGCTTCACGTCCTAAAAGGGTGTGGTATCCACTGTTGAACGAGGCCACTTGAAATGTAATTTCTTCGGACCTATAGTTCTCTGGCGTACTGAATACCACATCTAGTGTGATTTTCCCAGCGCATCATGCCTCCCGACTGGGTATGATTCCCCTGAAGGTTGCGCTACTTTGCTCAATGCGGTTCCAGTCTATTTCAATTTTTTGAAGAGTTTCGTTATAGATGAGGTTTAATCCGCTGCCGCCGTCCATGAGTACTTTGGTGAGTCGAAAGCCGTCCATGATTGGACTGAGGACCAGTGCGGCTGGTGCTCGGGCTGTTCAGAGTTTAGGTTCATCAGTGGCATTGATGGTAATAGCCGTGTCACTCCATGGATTTATTGCTGCTACGTGGCAGATTTCGGCCATGCTGCGGAGTGTTTGCTTGCGCCTATTATTTGACGCGAAGGTCTCAAAGACTGTTAACACCGTATTGTTATCCACGGGATGGTGCTCTATGGCATTTGGGATAAGAAGATCCTCACCACTTTTGGCCACCTGCCGGAGTATCCAACATGCTCTAAGGCTGTGCGTTTGTATTGTATTCGCCGTACTATGAATTTTGCAGGGTCCGCTAAGCCATCCCTCCAGTACGGTTCCATGCCCTGTAGAGGGTTTTTGTTTCTTTGCAACTAGCTCGGGTGTCTTATGATAGTGCACCCTTTTACATCGGACTTGGTGTATATTCGGAGCTGGATTATCCCAAAATTTCGTTTCGGTTTTCCAGGCGCTTTCCATCGCACAGTACTTTCGTACTATGGACGCCAAGTCATCGAAGCCTGATATGTCACGGCGACTTAAGGGGTTAAGGATTCCCTTGTCCGTGCAATTATTGCAGAAAAGTGAGATTATCTTCCTCGCGACAGTCCTTAACCTTGTTCATCACAAGGAGGAATCTGGCCCAATAATGATGTACTGTTTCATGGGGCTCTTGCCTGATGTGGGAAAGATCGTTTATGTCTGGGTGGGTGGGTGGATTTGAGTCCGAACCCCGACCCGATCTGAGACCCAGGGGCCGAGTAGTTTCCAATCTTGGAAACTCGGGTTCCGGAGTGCTGCCCGATAAGTCTGGCCCGCTGCCTGATTCTAGGTCCAGGGCTTGGGTGATGTCGTCCCGTAAGCGGGTCTCCGGCTCGGAGAGTTGCCGCATTGTAACTCCACCACCGCCACGTGATGGGTGACCGATGGAGAGTTAATCTCCCTTTGATCGGGTTTAAGCCCAATCCGATCATAGTCCGTAGCGACTCCCAAGGCGGCGATATGATCCAAGAGTTCATTTAGGGAAGAGAGCTCCATTGGATCCATCTGCTCGGTGAATTCCGAGCAGACATGGAGGCTGTTTTTGATGACCCGAGAAGTCATCGTTGGTGCAGCGGCCGAACAGGCGGTCATGACGAAACTGCATAGCCGGAGAGTTTGGCCGATAGCCAGAGCTCCCCCGGCGGTTATGTTGTTTTTTAACAACGAGATGAGGCATCCTTCCTTATGGCGACGTCATAGAGGAACTCTCAATCAAAGCACCAATGTCGGTGTCAAAACCGGCGGATCTCGGGTAGGGGGTCCCGAACTGTGCGTGTAAGGCGGATGGTAATAGGAGGCAGGGGACACGATGTTTTACCCAGGTTCGGGCCCTCTTGATGGAGGTAAAACCCTACGTCCTGCTTGATTTATTCTTGATGATATGAGTATTACAAGAGTTGATCTACCACGAGATCGGAGAGGCTAAACCCAAGAAGGTAGCCTATGGTATGATTGTATGTTGTTCTACGGACTAAAACCCTCCGGTTTATATAGACACCGAAGGGGGCTAGGGTTACACAAGGTCGGTTACAAAGGAGGAGATATACATATCCGTATTGCCTAGCTTGCCTTCCATGCTAAGTAGAGTCCCATCCAGACACGAGACGAAGTATTCAATCTTGTATCTTCATAGTCCAATAGTCCGGCCAAAGGATATAATTGGGCTGTCCAGAGACCCCCTAATCCAGGACTCCCTCAGCGATCATATCGACCTAGGAACCATTTTCGACGCGCATCGTGTCATGGTGGGTGCACAGCATATGCCAAGGGATGGATAAAGAGAGGAGGAGGCTCGAGGGCACTGGTGGGCTCCAGAGGCGAGGTCGGCATGAGCGAGCGCGGGACGCAAGACATACCCAGGTTCGGGGCTCTCCGGAGAGATAGAACCCCTAGTCCTGTCGAGTGTGGTTTATGTGTAATAGTACAGAGCTGCTCCTAGAGCTGTATGGAGGAAGAAGGAAGGCAGGCCAAGGCTTAGGCTGCTCCTTCTCCTGGTGCGTGTGTGTGGCTAGTCTGGTGTGTGAGTGTGTCTCTTATCGTTATCGTTCTCTTCGTGCCCGTATGCATGAGGGCTCCTGGGGGGTTTTATAGGCCAACCCCCCAGGGGTACAATGGTAATGTTACAAGGCCGTGGGGTCAGGTTGTCATCGTCCGGGAAGCCGGTGCTAGGACCCGCCGGGTGTCAGGGCTCGCCGAGTTCTCTGGGCACGGGCCCCGTGTGCCTAGGGGCACTGTTCACCGTCTTGTCGATCGTCAGGGAGTGGTCGGGCTGAGCCTTCTACAGTGGCGCTCCATCAGGTCTCCGCTTGCTGGCATCAGCAGTGACGTCGGGTGCACTCACTACAAAAAAGGACATATCCGTGACATTTTGGGCCGAACGAAAAAATATGTTATACTTATGACACTTCTATGACAATAATTGTGATAAAACACGGTATCATCATAGATGTGGTGGGGTCCTACTTCTATGACAAAAAATCATGACAGAAAATTGGCTTTTCGTCCTGGGCGGGCTGGAGACGCAGCTGCATGACATTCTTTGGGTCGTCCAAGACGGAAAAAAACGTGGTAGAAGCGAGGGCAAGGAAAATATCGGGGTGTTCCCGGTTACGGTGGGTGGTTGGGGCCAAGCGATGCGCGTTTCTCTCATACATGCACGCACGTGGGTGCAAGGCATTGGGCTCTCGCTGAACCCTAGCGAGGCATTGGGCTCTAACTGAACCCCAGCGATTGCACTTTCGGCTACACATTACTGAACGCGAGCGATCGATCGATGGCTGTTAACTAAACCCGATCGAGCGATTCCTTCGCTACTGCTGCTAACTGCAGTCGATCGATGCTGCCTCTGGATGAACAGTGAGCGTTGCTGGGGGTTTGGATGAATAATTCCCGGTGGGGGTGGACGAACAGGACCCCGTGGTGTTGCCTCTAGATGAACATGACCCCGATAGATCGAGCCGGTTGGGGCTGGATGAACAGGACCCCGTGGAGGGCAGGATGAACAGGACCACCCCATGGAGGGCTGGATGAATAGTAGCCCATGGAGGGGTGGTTGAACAGGAGCCTGTGGAGAGGGCTGGTTGAACAGTAGCCGGTGGAGTAGCGCGCAGTGGAGGCTGGATGAACGGGAGCCCGTGGATGAACAGACGCAGGTGGAGGCTGGACGAGGTCGACGGTGGATGAACAGTAGCCCATGGAGGCTGGAGGGGGTCGACGGTGGAGATGAACAGTATCCTGTGGAGTTACGATTTGCCGTACGCCACACCCCTCCCGATGAACAGGACCCCTGTTTCGACCGTAGCGCTCCAACACAAGTCCGTTTCCTCCGTTTTGCGGTACGCCACACCCCTCCCGATCAACAGGACCCCCGTTTCGACCGTAGGAGGTCTATTTCCTCCGTTTTGTGGTACGCCAGACCCCTCCCGATGAACAGGATCCCGTTTCGAACATGGCCAATCGAACACAAGGCCGTTTCCTCCATTCTGCAGTACGCCAGGCCTCGTTTCCATCAGTTGTTCTGTCCAAGCCGGTTGGCTCCCACGCGTTCCGTTGCCTCCCGATGAACACGACGCATTTCGTTGCCTCCCCATGAACACGACGATGACGCAGTTTCTCCGTTCTGACCCAGCCATGTACACGAGCCCTGGCCGTATGTACGCATGGGTAGGCGTTCGAGACCCCGCCCATATGTACGTACATGGCCGTATTTACTTTCTTGCCCCTGGCCACTGTACGTACGTGTACAAGGTACGTGCGCGCCTCTACTACGACACGTGTGCGCCTCTACATCGACCAGTATGTACGTACACGTTCTCGACCAGAATGACAATGCTACGTACGCTTCGACCAGGTGGGTCCCGGCTGTCAGGCACTTCCTTGCGTGCGAAGATGTAGCTGGTGGGTCCCAGCAGTCAGGGGGGCGAATCGTTTTTTTTTTGCCCGGACGCACTTCCTTATATGTGAAGATGTCGCTGGTAGGTCCCAACAGTCAGAGGGAAAACTTTTTTTCACGAAATACGGTTTCCTGTCCGGTGGGTCCCTGCTGTCAGGTGGAGGAATCATTATTTTCCGCGTAATATGGAGGCACTTCCCTGCTGCGGCTATGGACCCAGTTGTCAGCCTCTCCATGTACAGCCCACGTCCGATGGAAGTTGTTCCTTGACCATGTTGACCACGCTGTGCCGGGAGCACTAGGGCGGTGGACGACGGCGAGGCCTAGGAGGGGGACGACGCGGAGCCGAGGAAGTTGCGGCATGGGATGCCCATGCATAGAGGAGTATGAGGGCTCGCTGTTCGCTGCGGCGTGAGACTGTCATCGCCGCAAAATAACAGGGGATGTGGGTGAGTAGAGGGATGACCTGGCCAGCGGTGGGAGTACAAGGGGGCGATGAGGCCTCCGCGGCATTGCAGCCGGCCATGGGAGGCAAGAGCACGAGGCACGACCGGCGCTGCTTTGGGCGGCTGGAGCAAGAAGACCAGAGGTTGAAGAAGCACTACAGCCGTCGGATGGACATCGTACGGTCACTGGAGCTAGATTCATTATATTGAGTAAGTTGACAAAGCCCTCCGTCCCCGTGAACTTAGTTGGCCCACAAGTCATCCTCCCACTATTGTGGGTCCCAGCTAGTAGGGGGTATTCCTTTTTTGTGCATAATAAGGTAGAACTTCCTTGTGCGCGAAGATATAGCTTGTGGGTCTGACCTGTCAGCGGTGGGAACATTTTTCGCGAAATACAAAGGCCCTTCCGGTGGGTCCTAGCTGTCAGGTGGAGGAATCATTATTTTGCGTGTAATAAGGAGGCATTTCCTTGCGTGCGGCCGTGGACCCAGCTATCAGCCTCTCCACGCACAGTCTACTTCCGATGGTGTCGTTCGTTAACCACTCCGCGTCGAGCGCATCCAAGGTGGTGGATGACGGCAAGGCCCCGGATAGCAACGAGCCGAAGATGGGAAGATGCGGGAGTAGAGTCGCAGACGGAGAGGTGTACGAGGGTTAACCGGTTCTGGTGCGGTGTGGTTCAGCAGTCGGGGAGAAGAACATGAGGTGTGGAGGGGTGGAGGGATGGCCTGGCCAACGGTGGAGTAGCGCTTCACAGTGAAGCGTGCTAAGCGGAGCTGCTAGTAGCAGGAGGCGGGAGCAGGTGGTCCCAGCGGCGTTGGAGGAAGAAGACGAGGGATTGAAGATGGATGCCGGTTGTTGGATGTAAATCCAACCGCTAACGATGTCAGAATCATTTGTTGACTAAGTTGACAACGACTTGCATTGGCTTCGACCTATTAGCCCACATTTCAGCCTCCAAAAATGTGGCACATATTCAATCCATTTTTTCAGAATTTATAGTCTTTTTTTGCGGGGTAGAATTTACAGTCCAGTTGATCTCTTTTTTTTGAATTACAGTCCATTAGCTAGGCTAGGCGAACAAATAATATAGCGTCCATGTGGCCCATTTATATTTTTCCTAAAAAATTACAGGCCATTTGCACTTTCTCGAAATACATGATTTTGCTGGACTTATCCTAATTATAATGTTGGGGTGGGCACAACAATGTTATAAAAAATAAACAGGGGTTGAGAATTTTGTTATATATTACATTGGTCCTTAAATCTTACCAAGCTTTTCTACACAATCACCAGGATTTTCGTTGCCAAAAAAATCCAGGATTTTATTGTTAAGAAATTATTTTTATAAGTTAATAAGATGCGGGATATTGTTTTCTTATGTATGTAAGTATCTGTTAAATATATGATGACAATAACAATAATATATAATAACATATAAAATAATTTAAATATATATATATATAATATAGTTAGAAGGGAAACATAAGTTGGACCAGGCGTTCCTATTCTTATATAGAAAAATAGAATAGACCTCTGCGTTTTTTTCAAAAAAATACATAAATTGGGCTGCCGATGTTTCAGGAAAAATAAAACCTCTGATGGGAGGTCCATAGGCCGGTCGATCCATGACGACCCTCAAGAAAATACAAACATGCCTATGGACCTCCTATACGAGGTCGTGGGTTGCGCATGTTAAAAAAGAAAGCCTAGATGGGAGAAACGCCCAGGATACAACTTTCCATATTTGTAAATCCGACTCTTGCCTTTTCTGGAGAGGTGTTGTGAGATTCCTTCGTGGTTGGGTTTTGTCTTTGTTTCGCATTTTGTTCATGCCATGCATTCCATATAATGTCATCATGTGCATCGCATTTGCATACGTGTTCGTCTCATGCATCCGAGCATTTCCCCGTTGTCCATTTTGCAATCCGACACTCCTACGTCCTCCGGCGCCCCCTTTTGTCTCTTTTCGTGTGCTTGTGTTAAACTTTCTCAGTGGAGCGAGATTTGCCAAGCGGCCTTAGTACACCACCGGTAGACCGCCTGTCAAGTTTCGTGCCATTTGGAGTCCGTTTGATACTCCAACGGTTTACCGGGGAATCATAAAGCCCTCGTGTGTGTTGCAGCCCAACACCCCTCCAAAACGGCCCAATAACCCTTCCAAACCTCTTCCATGTCCTCCGTCGTCGGATCACGATCGCGTGGTCGAAAACTACACCTCATTTGGACACTCCCACCTCCTTCTAGGTATAAATATGTGCAACACTCTCCAAATCCCGGGTCCAACCCTAACCTCCTTCCACCTCGCGCCGCCGGACAGATCCTCCCGCGCCCGGACATGTCCGCCGCCGCCTTCGTCCAACCGGAGGCTGCCACGTCATCGCGCGCCGCCCTCTCTCTCATGCGCGCCCGCCGCGGCCCGCCGGGGCCCGAGGCCGGCCCGCCACGGGCCGATCTTGGCCGAGCCGCATGCCGGCGCCGTGCCGTCCGTCACCATCGTGTAACACCCCAAAAAATTTAATCTTGATTTATTAATTAAAACTTTGTCAGAAATATTTATTTTCTTTTTTCTGACTTTGCTACTAATTTCAGAGCTACTTATTTTCTCTGGATTTTAATTTTTTTCTCTCATCTGAAACTTTTGGATAATATTGAGGGGCTTGAATGCTTTCTCAATATATTTGAATTTTGTTCGGTTTGAAAGTGGAAGAATTTGTATAATACTTTTGACAAGCATCGATTCTTTTAAAATGGCTTTTCCATTCTTTTAAGGGATCCCATTGCAGTACAACTGCGTAAAGTATTTCTTATTAAATTCCATAAAAATTTGGAGAGGTCAAGCATTGCCTACAGATCACTTTTTATGCAAAAATCTCTCTTGGTCTTTTGAAAATTTTGAGCTCCACTTCAATTTTTCAAATCTGGATCAGTTTGTAGTTTGCACTGCAACCTATTTAATTATTTCTTTAAAAATAACATAAAAACTTGGAGATGTCAGTAGATGCATATAACTCATTTTTATGCAAAAATCCAGCTTTGTGTTTATAAATTTTGAGCAAACCATCCATTTTTTCATTATGGCCCAGTTTGGCATTTTGCACTGGAACCCTATTTTAAATTCCTTTGGTGACCTTGGGATTTTTCCTACTTGTAGTCAACCCTACCAAACCCTTAAGTCCAAGAGATCAGCACCATAGGCATATTTTAATTTACCAGATTGCCCCTCTCATTTTCTGTCCAAAATTGAGTTTCACTAAAACTTGCATTGCGTAGTTCTTTGCTTTCCCAAACCAACTCCACCACCATCCATTTCAGCTAAGGAGACACCGATCTGGAAGGTTTGGTTGCCATCAAAGTCATTTAGATGTCGCTGGCATTTCATCAAACACCTATAGGTGATGACCAGAATTGGCACGGTGTTGCATCTGTATTGCGAACCTCCCCTTGTGGACAAACCATCATGTCCACTAATCCCCTAGCTAGTGATAACCTAGCCCTGTTAATTTGTGTTTGCATCCAAGCCTCCTAGCTCACCAGGGCATTTCGTCGAGCGGTCACCGTGCGTGCACCGGGCGCAGCCAGAGCGCGCGTTTTGCACGTGCGTGCGCCCGAGCTGCCGCGTCCCAGGTTGACCCCTCCCCTGAGCTCGATCTGATCCGCTGGTGTAGCCGTGTCTCACCCCACTCGACCGCCCCCTCGCTGCCTGCAGCATCGCCGTAGCAAGCTTCTTGGCCGCATCCGCTCTTGCCATGGACGGCGCCGCCCAAGCCTCCTCCGTTCTCCAGCTGCCCTCGTGAGCGGACCATCCTCATCCGCTCGCCCTCCCAAACCCCGCTAGCCTCCACCACGTCGCCCTGCCAGCAATAGAACGGTGGTTTGCCGGCGATCTTATCCGCAGCCGTGGGACTGACGTCGCCACCTATATATAGGCCTTTCTTCGACCCCCTCGGCCTCGAGCAGTGCCCCAATCCTCTCTTAGAGCTTCCCCAAGCCACTGATTGACCGAAAGATGCCATCTCCTTCGCCTCCGGCCGAGACGCTCACCGCCACCCTTCTGTTTATTCCGACGCCACCAGAGCCCCTCCCTCTACTCTATCACCACCATTAGCTCCATCATGACCCCGAGGACCCTTTCAAGCATTCAATTTTGCCCGGGAGTCGAGGTGTGCAAAGCTCCATTCCCTCCCGAAGCTCCCCTCTGCCATGGAGGAAGGGCTACTCGGTCTCGAGCTCCGCCACTCCCCTAACCTCCTCCAATGGATGCGACATCTCGTCCCGAGCACATGCATACCCGGAGCGCATCGTTTCGTGCCCCCTGTCGCCGGCAATCATCATCGGAACCCGCCCCTGCTCTTTGTCCAGGCGCGCGATAGGAGGAAGGGAAACCCGACAAGCAGGCCCCGCACGTCAGCGACTAGGCCAGACCCCAACGGTTCTAAGTGAAGGCGCCCTCCACTGAGTACATCTTCCCTGCGCTAATACATATTCGAGTCTGAACCATTTTCCTTTTTTCAGATTTTATTAAAAACAGAGTTGAACAAAAGTTTGACTGGCTATATCTTTTAAAATAAAACTTCAAATGAGTTGATTCTTTTTCTGGTATTCCTCAAATTTCATCTAGTTTATTTACATATTTATTTCAAAAATGTTCCGACAAATTTTTTTTGCACTGTTTTGGAAATGTATGTTGATTTGAATTTTTCAAAATAGGAAATGGGGAGAGAAGAAAACTTTCAAAAAAGTTTTGTGGTGCACCCTACCTCTCCACACACTAAAGGCAATCATCTTGAACTCAGATATGATACAAGTTGTGTGTTGTTTGCTAGAATATTTAAAACTCCATCATTTTTTATAATGTGGAGTGGCATTATTTTATGTGGAAATCATACCCATGCATATAAGCATATGGTGAAAATCTTTCTGCTATATATATGTGATAAGGATGACATCAACCACTTCTCATGCCATATATGCCTAGTGGTAGTTCAGATAAAGTCCGAAAGAGGGTTGTGTTCTGGTGGATACAACCACGTTACTAACATCTCGTTGTGGCGAGGATGTGCAGTGAGGCATGATGGAGCCTGAGGGGTGGTGGCCCTATCAGTAATACTGTGCAAAGCATTGTTGTGCTAACCATGTAGGGAATACATAAACCTCCTGACTCGACCGTAGATCGAGTCTTGTTCTAGTAACCCCCATACTTGTTTCGTGCTACCACTTGTCCCTACCACATGTAGGGTATGGTCCAGTAAGTTGTGAACCCCTCCTTGGCACACACCGTACAGAGAGGCCATAGTGAAAGATACCAGAGGCCTCTGGTAGGAATGTCACTTGGTCCGGGGGCATGGGTGTTTCCGGTTGGGACCGAGAGGGGGGAACCCCTTAGTAGCGCGCTGTATAAATTTGATCCCATGCTATTCGAGGTTGTAGCCTCCCCACTTAGAGTTTTGCTTAACGGGTGTCGTGGGTGATTCCAGACACCGGTAAGTTAAGCAGGTGTGTGCGGGTCAGGTGTGTTTTCAATTAAAAGACCGTAAATGAAATTAGTCCCGATGGAATAAAGGAATCCTTTACTCGTGGGTAAAGAGTACACTCTCTGCAGAGATTATATCTATTCGAATAGCCGTGTCCATGGTTAAGGACTATAGTATGGTATGGGTCAAGTGTCGGTCTTAGTGTCGGTCTTCGGAGGAAAACTTCTAAACCAGAATATTGATCATGACATGGGACGAATGATTATTGTGATTATTATTATTATGGATTAACCATTTATATTGTTGTCGAATTGTTGAGCATCCCTGGGATGGTTCTACCTCCTGAATACTCATTGTGATTATTATATAAGCCCGACTGTGGCATGCTTGTTATTTATTTTCCCTATAAGTCCTTTATGTGGCGTCGCTCAGACACCCGACTGTGGCATGTTGATTATTTTTTTCCTTATAAGCCCTTTGGGTGGCGTCGCTCAAACACCCGACTGAGGCATGCTTTATATGATTATCCTTTCGAGGCATCGTTTCAGACACCCGATCGGTTTATTTTATCTTCATTCTCAGATCACTTATTCTTGTTTAATATGAATGACCTGCTTACGTGCATCATGAATTTTATTTTCGGACTGACTAAGTGATCATGGATTATTTCAGTGCATGATTATCGCCTGCTATGTTATAACTGTTTCCATGATGTTTGTGAGTACATTCAAAGTACCCACTGGCTTGTCCCTCGCTATTGTCTTGGCCGAATTTCTTTCTTGGAGACGAGCTCAAGACGACAGTCTCGGAACCTAGGCAATGGAGATAGCAGCCGCACGAAGATAGGAGTCATCCAGGTCAGCTATTCCTGTGGGAAATGGAGTCCCATAGACGCTGATGATCCACAAACCGCTTCCGCCGTCACCGATTAGAAAACTTTTGTTGTACTCATAGACGAGAATGATCTTGTACTGTATATTTTATATTTTGCTCGGAATTTCTGTATCAAGGTTGTGTCTCATCAGCTAACAGTAATCCTGGGGCTGGTGAGCACAAGGACCATTGACTGGGAAATTTATATCCTGGAAAACCGGTCCTGACAACCTTGGTATCAGAGCCAGGCTGACCATTGGCTAATCCTATCTTAGCCGGGTTGATAAACCTAGGTTAACCCACCCACCAGACCTTAACCTCACCACAACCAAGCTTATCCTACCCGATAGCCCACACAATGACCCCGACAACTTTTGGCAGTCGGTGCCCAACCTATCAGACTAGCCCAGTAAGCTACACGCCCGTGATCGACACCTGAGTTGCCCCATTCGCAAGCGTGCGAAGGAAGACTCCGTTTTCTTTATATAAAGGGAACATTTGCCCCAACCGACAACCACAGTAATACATCACATTTAGCGATATATATATATATATATCGGTAACAATGACCCCGACCACCAGAGAACAGAACTGACAATTAATATTGCCCCCACATCACAATATGTCACCCAGCCCGGATGCTATACATGATGCCACTCCATGACCTTACCAAGCATCCCTCACCGTGTGCACGGCCTTCGCAGCCATTTTTTCCAGGTCGCACCTTGGGATTCATATAAAGACCCCAGCTACAACCCCGGGGGATTTTATTAAATATAGTTGTGGGATTTTAACCATAGTACCATGGGTTTTTCCCAGCCATCCTGGTATAATCTGTTCAAATCGAGGGTCACTTTCATCCCCTCGATATATTGTATAGCCAGGCACACCCCGTAGGTAGACCCAAACCAAGACCCTACGGAAGTTCCCTTCATCGGGAGATCTATGCCCACTCTAGTAATGGCCATTAAGATTGCTGCTTATGGAGCAGTTATCCGTCTTCAATTGCTGGCGCCCTATGCCAGTGAATGTAGGTATTATTGTTTCCCAAAATAGTGAAGCAAACAAAGAAGCTGCATCCTTTCCCTAGACCCGAGCAGGGAAAGATCCAGCACTAATTAAGAGGGTACACTATGTCATCGCTCGAGAGCGCTTAACCCAGCAGGAACTAGGATTTTCTCCACACCTTTGCTGTATAAAACCCAAGTCGCCATTAGCAGACCCCTGAGGCCAAACTAAGAGAGACATTTTTTGAGTGAGTCCCCCATCCGCTGCCCAGTAAACATAGGATATATCCCACTGCAATGAATATTTCCTTGTGACCTATAGCGTATTGCCTGAACCGTCAGCGTCATAGTTGTGTGAGTTTGTGTAGCTTTTAACTGCTTGTTGTGATACTTGTGATGTATTTTTTAAATTCTCTGTATGAATATATTGTCTTAGTAGATGTTTTTGCTTGTCATCGAAAATCCATTGTTTTCATTATGGCAAATTTCATGGTAAGGTTTTTCTTAAAAGAGCACTGCAATGAAAAATGTTTTCCAACAAAAAAAATTATCTGCATGCCCTCGTGTTATACGACTCATAAGACACGTACACTAAATACAAGACCGCATGTTCTTTTATCACCTAATCAATTACCTTGCTAGTACACCACAACTGCACGTTAGTTAGCGATTCTACGATGACCCCGTCCTATCATGTGTGTGGTGTATTTGTTTTTCATCTTACGATTGTCGCATGGTACGAGTAATCTTTTTGCAAAATACGTCCTTAGCAAATCTCGAGACGAGATTTTTCTTAAGGGGGGTAGTGTTGTAACACCCCCAAAAAAAATTAATCTTGTTTTATTAATAAAAATTTTGTCAGAAATATATATTTTCTATTTTCTGACTTTTCTACTAATTTCAGAGCTAGTTCTTTTCTCTAGATTTTAATTTTTTTTTCTCTCGTTTGAAACTTTGGGATAATATTGAGGGGCTTGAATGCTTTCTCAATATATTTGAATTTTGTTGGGTATGAAAGTGGAAGCATTTGTATAATACTTTTGCCAAGCATCGATTCTTTTAAAATGGCTTTTCCATTCTTTTAAGGGATCCCATTGCAGTACAACTGTGTAAAGTATTTCTTATTAAATTCCATAAAAATTTGGAGAGGTCAAGCATTGCCTACAGATCACTTTTTATGCAAAAATCTCTCTTGGTCTTTTGAAATTTTTGAGCTCCACTTCAATTTTTCAAATCTGGATCAGTTTGTAGTTTGCACTACAACCTATTTAATTATTTCTTTAAAAATAACATAAAAATTTGGAGATGTCAGTAGATGCATATTACTCATTTTATGCAAAAATCCAGCTTTCTGTTTTATAAATTTTGAGCAAACGATCCTCTTTTTCTTTCTGGTCCAGTTTGGTATTTTGCACTGCAACCCTATTTTAAATTCCTCTGATGACCTTGGGATTTTTCCTACTTGTAGTCAACCCTACCAAACCCTTAAGTCCAAGAGATCAGCCCCATAGGCATATTTTAAGTTGACCAGATTGCCCCCCTCATTTTCTGTCCAAAATTGAGTTTCACTAAAACTTGCATTGCGTAGTTCTTTGCTTTCCCAAACCAACTCCACCACCACCCATTTAAGCTAAGGAGACACCGATCTGGAAGGTTTGGTTGCCATCAAAGTCATTTAGATGTCACTGGCATTTCATCAAACACCTGTAGCTCAGGACCAGATTTGGCATGGTGCTGCATCTGTATTGCGAACCTCCCCTTCTGGACAAACCATCATGTCCACTAATCCCCTAGCTAGTGATAACCTAGCCCTATTAATTTGTGTTTCCATCCAAGCCTCCTAGCTCACCAGGGCATTTCATCGAGCGGTCACCGTGCGTGCACCGGGCGCAGCCAGAGCGCGCGTTTTGCACGTGTGTGCGCCCGAGCTGCCGCGTCCTAGGTTGACCCCTCCCACGATCTCGATCTGATCCACTGGTGTAGCCGTGTCTCACCCCACTCGATCGCCCCCTCACTCCCTGCAGCATCGCCACAGCAAGCTTCTTGGCGGCACGCCTGCGGCCGCGTCCGCTCCTGCCATGGAGGGTGCCGCCCAAGCCTCCTCCGTTCGCCAGATGCCCTCGTGACCAGGCCATCCTCATCCTCTCGCCCTCCCAAACCCCGCTAGCCTCCACCACGTCGGCCTGCCAGCAACAGAACGGCGGTTCGCCGGCGATCTTATCCACAGCCTTGGGACCGACATCGCCGCCTATATATAGGCCCTTCTCCGACCCCCCTCAGCCTCGAGGAGTGCCCCAATCCTCTCTTAGAGCTTCCCCAAGCCACTGATTGACCGAAAGATGCCATCTCCTTCGCCTCCGGCCGAGACGCTCACCGCCACCCTTCTGTTTATTCCGACGCCACCAGAGCCCCTCCCTCTACTCTATCACCACCATTAGCTCCATCATGATCCCGAGGACCCTTTCCAGCATTCAATTTTGCCCGGGAGTAGAGGTGTGCAAAGCTCCATTCACTCCCGAAGCTCCCCTCCGCCATGGAGGAAGGGCTACTCGCCCTCAAGCTCCGCCGCTCCCCTAACCTCCTCCAATGGATGCGGCATCTCCTCCCAAGCACGTGCATACCCGAAGCACATCGTTTGGTGCCCCTTGTCGCCGGCAATCATCATCGGAACCCGCCCCTGCTCTCTGTCCAGGCGCGTAAGAGGAGGAAGAGAAACCCGACAAGCGGGCCCCGCAAGTCAGCGACTAGGCCAGACCCCAACAGTTCTAAGTGAAGGCGCCCTCCACTGAGTACGTCTTCCTTGCGCTAATATGTATTCGAGTCTGAACCGTTTTCTTTTTTTCCAGATTTTATTAAAAATAGAGTTGACCAAAACTTTGACTGGCTATATCTTTTAAAATAAAACTTCAAAAGAGTTGATTCTTTTTCTATTATTCCTCAAATTTCATCTAGTTTATTTACATACTTATTTCAAAAATGTTCCAAAAACTTTTTTTTGCACTTTTTTGGAAATGTATGTTGATTTGAATTTTTCAAAATAGGAAATGGGGAGAGAAGAAAACTTTTGAAAAAGTTTTGTGGTGCACCCTACCCCTCCACACACTAAAGGCAAGCATCTTGAACTCAGATATGATACAAGTTGTGTGTTGTTTGCTAGAATATTTAAAACTCCATCATTTTTGATAATGTGGAGTGGCATTATTTTATGTGGAAATCATACTCATGCATATAAGCATATGGTGAAAATCTTTCAGCTATATATATGTGATAAGGATGACAGCAGCCACTTCTCATGCCCTATATGCCTAGTGGTAGTTTGGATAAAGTCCAAAAGAGGGTTGTGTTCTGGTGGATACAACCACGTTACTGAAATCTCGTTGTCGCGAGGATGTGCAGTGAGGAATGATGGAGCGTGAGGGGTGGTGGCCCTGTCAGTAATACTGTGCAAAGCATTGTTGTGCTAACCATGCAGGGAATACATAAACCTCCTGAGTCGGCCGTTGATCGAGTCTTGTTCTAGTAACCCCCATACTTGTTTCGTTCTACCACTTGTCCCTACCGCAGGTAGGGTACGGTCCAGTAAGTTGTCAACCCCTCCTTGGCACACACCGTACATAGAGGGCATGACATGTGTCGGTCTTCGGAGGAAAACTTCTAAACAAAAATATTGATCATGAGATGTGACGAATGATGATTGTGATTATTATTATTACGGATTAACCATTTATATTGTTGTCAAATTGTTGAGCATCCCTGGGATGGTTCTACCTCCTGAATACTCATTGTGATTATTATATAAGCCCTTTATGTGGTGTCGCCCAGACGCTCGACTGTGGCATGCTTGTTATTTATTTTTCCTATAAGTCCTTTATGTGGCGTCGCTCAGACACCCGACTGTGGCATGTTGATTATTTTTTACCTTGTGAGCCCTTTGGGTGGCGTTGCTCCGACGCCCGACTATGGCACACATGTTATTTATTTTTCTTATAAGCCCTTTATGTGGCGTCGCTCAGACGCCCGACTGAGGCATGCTTTATATTATTATCCTTTCGAGGCATCGTTTTAGACACCCGATCGGTTTATTTTATCTTCATTCTCAGATCACTTATTCCTGTTTAATACGAATGACCTGCTTACGTGCATCATGAATTTTATTTTGGGACTGACTAAGTGATCATGGATTATTTCAGTGCATGATTATCACCTGCTATGTTATACCAGTTTTCATGATGTCTGTGAGTACATTCAAAGCACTCACTGGCTTGTCCCTGGCTATTGTCTTGGCCAGATTTCTTGCTTGGAGAGGAGCTCAACGACGACAGTCCCGGAACTCAGGCAATGGAGATAGCAGCCGCGCGAAGATAGGAGTCATCCAGGTCAGCTATTCCTGTGGGAAATGGAGTCCCATAGACGCTGATGATGCGCAAACTGCTTCCGCCGTCACCCATTAGAAAACTTTTGTTGTACTCATACACGAGAATGGTCTTGTACTACATATTTTATATTTTGCTTGGAATTTCTGTATCAAGGTTGTGTCTCATCAGCTAACAGTAATCCTGGGGCTGGTGAGCACAAGGACCATTGACTGGGAAATTTATATCCTGGAACACCGGTCCTGACACGTCGCTTGCTCGTCGGCGCTCCCCGACCTCCGCCGCCTCTCAACCTCGCCAGCGACCTCCGCAGCCTGCCGCCAGGTCCCGCACCCCGCTACCCGCGCGACCGAGCCCCACCGCCGCCTGGATCGCCCTGGTGCCCCGCTCCCCGCGCCCTAGCACCGCGCCGCCCGAGCGCCCGGCCCTCGCCGCCGCGCGCCGGCGTCCCCGTGCTCCGCCTGCCCGCCTACGCGCCTCGCCGGCCATTGCAGCGTCACTTCGGCCTTCTCTGGCGATCCCTTCCTCCACTCCGGCCGCCGTCCCCGTTGTCTCCGGCGGGATCACGGCTGCCTCAACATCCATGCCCCGCGAACCCTAGATCTGAGGTTGACCTCGTTTTCATCTCTAAGTCCCTTTTCTGCATTATTTTCAAGCCATGTTCATCATGCCATAACTTCTCATCCATAGTTCCGTTTTGAGTGTATGATATATCAAAATGTTCATTGGGAGATGCTCTTCATTTCATTCCATTGTGCTATGCTTGTTTGAGTCCATCTTGATGCCAAAATCATTGATGCAAGAGTGCTATAAGTTGTTAGGTGCTGATTCTTAGCAGAGTGTGAGGATTTGGCATTTTTGCTACATTTGTTAGGTGCTGCATATGGGCATGAGCTCTACATGTGCTTTGATCTATGCCATGCCATCTTTACAGGGGTGTATGCCATGTATTTTTGTGATCAATGTGGTGACTAGAACAAGCATGCAAAGTAGCTCTCATGATATTGCTGACTTAAGGGACTTAGGATTTTGCTAAGTCATTGCTCTGTAGTTATTTTTATGTCATGTATTCATGTTGCTACAGTGAGATCCATGCTTGTTTTGAGTTGCTTCAGTAAGGATGATTTGGACATATGGTTGTGCTCTATCCATCCAAGACCCTATTTGCAATTATGGAGTGCCCTAGCATGACTTGATCTTGCTGTACTTTTGCTATAAAATGTTCCTGGCAGATTGTTTACATGATAACCAAATTTTTCAATGGATGTTGTAATTATGGAGTGCCCTAGCCTCTGTTTTGGCATGCCCAGTTTTCTATTAAGTTTGAATTTGTTAATGAAACTTGCTATGTTTAAATGGGTGCCATCATATCTTATGTGCCTTTTTGGCTTATGGTCAGTAAGGGATTTTTGTTCTATGCTTTGAGTAGATTCATGCCATGCCTTGTATTGCTATGATCTGTTCCTGTAGCATGTTGTTTGCTTGCTCTAAACATTGCTTCCTGATATTAATTCCTGACATGTTGATATTTTCACTAAGTCTGAGGAGCTGATATCTTTTGCACTTTTGCCATGCTTGTTTGAACCTTCTCTTGTGTGATTTAGCCGTAGCTCAGTGTTCATCTTTTCTCAAGCATCTTGAGTAGATCACTTCCATCTGCTTTTTTGCTATGTTGGAGTGCAGTAGCTTAGTTTCTTGTTGCATTCTAGAAGGCATCGTGCTGTTAATCGCAGAATTGTGCCATTCTTGTTTTGCTTGCCATTTGCAAACCGTGCATCCGATTCCGGTGATCTTTATATTGATTTCAACCGAATCATCTCATATTTCCAGCGGCACACTTGGTTTGCCAAGTTGATGTCTTGTTCACCCTTTTCCTTCCGGAGCACGCATATGCATTGCATATGGCATCCCGCATGTCATGCCATGTTTTGCATCATGTTGCTTGCGCATTGCACCATGGTTGATTGTTGTTCCTTAGCTTGTGTTCTTGCCTTGGGTAGAGCTGGGAGACGAGTACATGATCGAGGAACCTGTTGAGTATGCTAATGAGGATCAAACTTTCGTCAACTCGGAGAACTTTGTAGGCAAGATGACCATACCCTCGAAATCACTTCTATCTTTGCTTGCTAGTTGTTCGCTCTATTGCTATGCCGCGGTACCTACCACTTGCTATATCATGCCTCCCATATTTCCGTGTCAAGCCTCTAACCCACCTTTCCTAGCAAACCATTGTTTGGCTATGTTACCACTTTGCTCAGCCCCTCTTATAGCGTTGCTAGTTGCAGATGGAAATTGTTCCATGTTGGAACATGGATATTGTTGGGATATCATTATTATTATATATTGTTTACTTTAATGCATCTATATACTTGGTAAAGGGTGGAAGGCTCGGTGCCCATTACAAGGCAACACGGTGCCCATAATAAGATCATTGTTTTTCGCAAACGAGAAGCAGTTTTAAACCGGCTTCTGGTTCAAGCTTGGTCACCAGCCTGGCCTGATGGTTGTGGGTCATCCTGCGCCGCTTCAGCTTTAGTTTCTCTACCCAGTGGCTGGAAATCAACAGTTGTCCAGTCAATTTCCATTAATGCTTGAAAACAGCTTCATCATGGATCAGCAACGACGGGTTAATAATGGGAGCGTAACTATGCTTACGGATTGGAGGGATCTGATTTTCCGCTTCATGAATTGGTGCAGCTATTCACTTGTTTTGATTGTCATATTGGGCTTGATAATGAGACAAGTCTGCTTCTTCAGCCAATTGACAAGCTAGTGGATGCACCTTCCGGTTTATTGCTCGCAGATCCGCTTCACCAAACTCTGACCCCTCTTCCTTCAAGCTGGGATAGCCCTGAGCCGCTACAATAGGATCAAAATCCGGCACCCAAGATTTTGCCCGGATCAAGGAATTGATCGCACCGGTTCGAGAAGCACATTTCTTCAGCTCTTCAACCCGGCCAGGAAGCACCGGCAGTTTCATCAGTGTCCTGAATCAAGGTGGGCGCCGGCTTGTTGTGGGATGCAGTACAGATGATCCGATGTGCACCAGTGTACAGTTGTTTGACCAATGTATAGGCGGCTTTCAATTTCTTCCGCACATCTGACCCCAAGTGACCAATGCGTGTCCCTGAAATATCATAAAGGGTTAACAAACCGGCAGCTCTATAAGATGGCAGAATCAGTTCAGAAGTCAAACCGGCTTACCAAAGATAGCAGTGGTCATGGCATGCACGTGCCGCTTTATGCTGGTCAGTTCATCAGCCACCGGTTTTAGTGCAGCCTCGGCATCTTCTGCTTGTTTGATTAAAGAGGATTTTTCAGTGGCCCAATCTGCCCGCTTCTTCTTGAAGTTCTCCTTAAGCTGTTCCATGGCGCTTAAAGCACTGGTTAATTCCTCTTTTGCTTTGGAGGTTTCAGCTTGTTGGGATTTCAGATTATCTTGGAGATCGGCGACTTGGCTTTCTTTCGTTTTCAGCTCAGCCTGCCTGCAGACAGTTATATGATTCGGCAAAACGGTACACGGATTGAAGTACCAACCACATAACAAGTTATGCACTTGGCACTTGGGGGCTAATGCATATTCGATCTTCATATGTCAATTGCTTACAAAGTCCCAAGATCAATACAAGTATTCAACTTGGCACTTGGGGGCTAATGGATATTTGCTCGTATATATTCTGATGCGGCAATCTCAATTACTTAAAGTCCCAGTTTAACTACGCTAAGTTGAACCGGCCCTTGGGGGCTACATCAGTGAATTTCAAAGCATTAAGATTTATATTAGTAAGTCCTGGTTTGAAAGAAGATTACAAACCGACCCTTGGGGGCTAGGAGAGTCAGCAAGAATTGAAGCATACAAGCAGGAAAGAGCATATGGAAGTTACCTCATATTTATCTTTCATCATGTTAACCAGACCGGCTTCATAGTCAAGACTGGTATACAGCCAGTTCAGGTAGCCGGAATGGATATCTTGGGTGTTCAGAGCAGTGTAAGTCGCCAGATCAGCATTTTACTTGCCTTTGCCAAAGGCAGCAAATTCTTCCTTGGCAGAATGTTTGGACAAAGCGACAGGATTGCTTGGCTCTGTATGGCCAATGCCAGTAATGACAACCTCATCATCCTTGGTATCGTCGGTTTGCACTGGGGCTGTTGGCTTGTCAGTAGGCCTTGTTGGACCGGTGGATTTCTCAATCTGGATGGAGCTTGTGGGCTGATTGACAGGATTTGAGGTATCAATAGGTCTCTCTTCAGCAATAAGATCATCGTCTTGCTGCGGTGGATCATTGGGTATATCCTCAAGAATAGCCGCTTCAAGATCTGGTGTTTTGCCCGGTTCAAGGACGGCATCCTCTTCGGCCGCTTTGTCCAGGCGAGCCTTCTTGCTTGGCCTAGGCTTGGACCTGAAAGGAATAACAAAATCAAATACAGCATATGTTCCAAGGCGATGTACTGCAAATATTATGATAAGTATAGCTTACCCAAGCACTGTTTTGAGCGGTGGCAGCTGAGTAGCCGATGACTCGCCAGAGGATGAGTGGGAAGTAACCTAGTAATCGGAGTCAGATGGATTAAGAGGTTGATGAAAGCAGCCCGCTTTAGGACAAGCACTAACAAGCAAATTAGAGACCTCTGAACGGCGTTTCCGAACCGGACTGTTCGGTAAACCGGCGGAGGTAACTACCTGGCCGCTGTGCCGGGTTGTGCGACGAGCTTCGTGCTATTGGGTCTTCATAAGAAATTTGGTATCCAAATAAGCAAGACGATGAGAAAATTTAACTTCCCGTTTTGCCTGACGGATTTTTAGTGAAGGCAAAGGTTCTGAATCAGAAGAGAGAATAATTACCTCTACAGCATCAGCATGGCTGGCTTCGGCATCATCCTGACAAATATCATCATCAATAAGATGCATGAAAAATAAGCCACGTGAGTCAAGCCCTACCTCAAGGTCCGTATTATCCACATCATCATCAGGGGCCGGATTAGAGGATGCAGTGGTTCTTTTCCTGTGGACACTCTTCTTCACAGCTTTAGTCTTTTGCCGGGTTGCCCTTTCCGGTTTGTCTGGTTTTTCTAGTTTCTCCTACGGCAGTTTCTTGCTCCAAAACGGATCGTTGCCCTGGTTACACAGAGACTGATATTAAAACAATGACAAGATATATCAACAGCAGATTCAGCAAAAAGAAAAATCAAACTCTTACAACTGGCGGTTTGTTAGTGGCACAGAAGGGAAGCAGGTCGGTTTTAGCACAAATGTGTTCCGGTTCATTCAGCATCTTATTCACAGCCTCTGTGATTTCTTCATCGGTGAGCTGGATGTTGGAATGTCGCAGTGGATCATCAACACTGCCAGTATACTCGCACATCAAACCGGAGCGCTGACTAAGGGGCAGTATGCTCCATGATATCCAACAGCGGGCGAGATCAACCCCTGTTAAACCATTGGCCATAAAGGCTCTGAGCTTCGACAGTTGAGGAGCATATTTGCTTCTCTCTTGGGCAGTCAACCTTTGCGGAAAGGGGTGTGTATTGCTGAGTCGCTCCAGATGAAAGCCAGGCAAGGGATTTTCACCAGCAGGGGAGGTGTCTTTGCAATAGAACCATGTTTGATTCCACTCTTTGGGGTGGCTGTGCAGTTTGGCGTGAGGGTATGTGACCTCTTTCCTTTTCTGAATCGCCACGCCACCAACTCCATATTGGAGCCGTCAGTAAACTCAGTATGGTGGTTTAGATGGAAACAGTCTCTGAACAATTCCACTATGGGCTCCTCGTGAAAGAACGCCTCACAGAGCACTTCAAAGAGACACATGTTTGTAACAGAGTTGGTGCCAGTATCTTGTGGATGGAGTTGAAAATCGGCTAAAACGTCCCGGTAAAATTTAGAACCGGGCGGCTTAAAGCCCTGGGCTAAGTGATCTACGAAAACGACAGCCTCTCCTTCTTGAGGTGTGGGAGGGCATTCTTTGCCAGGAGCCCTCCAATGGATGGTATCTTTGTTGCCTAAAGCGCCGATCAGGACTAAATCATCTAGTTGAGCCTCTGTGACACGAGAAGGAACCCAGTTGCACTCAAATACTTGCTTGGCCATGATGAAATCTACAAGGTAGATGATCCCGATTCAAAAATGCATTGATTAAGGTACATTGGTATGTGCAATGTTAAACCGGAGACAGATCTATCTAAACCGGAGTTTTATGAAGCAACAACAACTGGCGGTTCAACAAGGGGACTAATGGTATATACCGGTTTGGCAATTTTTTCTACAAAGTTAAACCGCCTGATCTAAGCATTGAAACAACTGAGATTGCAGATGGATAAGTATGCAGAAACAGATTTCACAAGATTTCTCTACAGCGTTGGATCTGACGCAAGTTCAGAAAATAAGAAAAATATTCGAAAGCTCAAAGCAGAACAGTATTGAATCAATGGGCAGAAATATATGTGAGATCTATGGTCTTGGGCATGAAACTAAAGGCGGATACTAAAAGCTACCGCTACATAGAGCAGGGGTTCACAGATGCATCCAGGAGCTAGTATATGAACACGAACAGGTGATGAACACTGCACGAACACGAAACCCTAGAACAGATCTATGTTGAGAAGAGCAGAAGGCTTACCATAGTTGAGGAAGACGCGGAAGGTTGCTGCGGTGCTCTTGTGCGTTCAGGTTGATGCGGCAGCCAAGGTTGGTGCAGAAGTTGACGGCGGCGGCGGAGCTCCGAGGCTGGCGACGCGAGGAAGACGAAGAAGAAAGGCACAAACAGGAGAAAAGAAATGACCCTTCAGTCCTATTTATAAGGCAAAAGGACATGTGTCAGGCGCGACAATCAAGGGGCCACGAAACGGAGCTGTCGCCTCGATTTCCGTAGATCTATTAAACAAGGAAGCATAATGGATAAGCTTCCTTGTAACAAGTGACGTCACGTCGGTTTACAACGACCAAAGAAGATGACATCACGGTGGTTCAACAAATTACAAAAAATATTGAAGATGAAGATTTTTTGCTAAAGGATTGACATGAACATGTTCAAATTAATCTGGGCCTAATGTTGGGGATATTACTACTAGGCATAAACCGGCCTAACTGGGCCGGAATAACTTCGTCAGTAGTTAAGTATGTTAAAGCCCGAGAAGGCAGATAAGGGCTCAAGGCCCATGGTCGGTTCCAGGCCTGTAGTTGTAAACCGGCGTTAGTAGTTAACTTGTATTGTAAGTTAGGAATAAGTAGAGACCAAACCGGACACATCTATGAGCCGGTATTGGGACTCTGTAAGCCGACGGGCGTCACCCGTGTATATAAGGGACGACCCGGCGGCGGTTCAAGGACAAGAGACAACAACTCGAGACATAGGCGAAGCTTGTTTGCTCCCTAGTCATCGAAACCCCATCAATTCCATCATAACTAGACGTAGGCTTTTACCTTGATCGAAGGGGCCGAACGAGTATAACTCTCTTGCATCCATGTGTCCACTTTAACCCCTTCAAGCTAACCCGTCGTGATGGATCCACGACTCAGTCCTTTCTCTAGGACATCTGCCGTGACAAAACCACGACAGTATCCCCCTCCCACACTATGGATGGCTTGAATAGCCTCTCCAAAAATATGTTGGGGGACCGCATCGTGTTTTGCGCCGATGCAGGCGAGGATATCCGCCGCCTGATTGTTTTCCCGAGCCACATGGTGAAATTCGAGCCCCTCGAACCGAGCTGATATTTTTAGGATGGTGTTTCGGTAGGCCGCCATTTTTAGATCCTTGGTGTCAAAGTCTCCATTTATTTGGGATATTGCGAGGTTTGAATCCCCGCGCACCTCCAGGCGTTGAATGCCCATGGAGACTGCCATCCGAAGACCATGCAACAGAGCTTCGTATTTGGCTGCGTTGTTGGAGTTTGTATACAATATTTGCAGTACATACTGAACGGTATCTCCGGTTGGGGACGTCAAGATGACGCCAGCCCCTAGACCAGCCAGCATTTTAGAACCGTCGAAGTGCATGATCCAATTGGAGTATGCGCCGTACTCTTTAGGGTGTTCGGCCTCCGTCCGTTCAGCGACAAAGTCGGGCAATACTTGCGACTTAATGGCTCGTCGAGGTTTGTATGTTATGTTGAACGAGAGGAGCTCAATGGCCCATTTGGCAATCCGGCCCGTAGCGTCGCGGTTGTTTATAATATCATCGAGTGGCACTTCCGAGGCTACTGTAATCGAACACTCTTGAAAGTAGTGTCGCAGCTTCCGGGATGCCATGAATACCGCATAGGCTATCTTTTGATAATGTGGGTACCGTGATTTGCATGGAGTGAGGATAGTGGATACATAATATACCGGATTTTGAAGAAGGAATTTATGTCCGTCAACTTCTCGTTCGACGACGAGCACTACGCTTACAACTTGATGAGTTGCCACAATGTAGAACAACATTGGTTCACCGATGTTTGGCGCGGCCAGGATTGGGTTGGTTGCCAAAATGGCTTTTATTTCTTCCAATCCGGCTGTGGCAACGTCCATCCACTTGAAGTGTTCGGTGCGCCGAAGGAGGCGATAAAGGGGTAAAGCCATTTCTCCTAAGTGGGAGATAAAGCGGCTTAGAGCCGCCACGCATCCAGTTAACTTCTGGATTTTTTTTGAGGTCTGTTGGGGTAGCCAACTGTGACAAAGCTCGGATTTTGGCCGGATTACCTTCAATACCTCTACTGGAGACAATGAAACCCAGGAGCTTTCCGGCTGGTACGTCGAAAACGCATTTCTCCGGATTGAGCTTGATGTCGTATGTTCGGAGATTGTCGAATGTGAGCCTCAAGTCGTCTATCAAAGAGTCGACGTGGTTGGTTTTGACGACCACATCGTCTACGTATGCCTCTAGTGGTTTGCCGATTTGTTTCTCCAGACATGTCTGAATCATGCGCTGATATGTTGCGCCTGCGTTTTTGAGCCCAAAAGGCATTGTGTTGAAACAGAAGGGACCGTATGGTGTGATGAATGCCGTTGCGGCTTGGTCGGACTCCGCCATCTTGATTTGGTGGTAACCGGAGTATGCGTCGAGGAAACACAATGACTCGTGTCCTGCGGTAGCATCAATAATTTGATCGATGCGGGGGAGGGGGAAGGGATCCTTTCGGCAAGCTTTATTGAGGTCCTTGAAATCGACACAAAGGCGCCATGATTTATACTTCTTTGGTACCATCACCAGGTTTGCTAGCCAGTCCGGGTGTTTTATTTCTCTGATGAATCTGGCCTCCAGTAACTTGGCTAGTTCCTCTCCCATGGCATGTCTCTTAGGTTCGGAGAAACGCCGAAGAGCTTGCTTGATTGGCTTGAATCCCTTTAGGATATTGAGGCTATGCTCGGCCAGCCTGCATGGGATTCCTGGCATGTCTGAGGGATGCCAGGTGAATATGTCCCAATTCTCGTGCGGAAACTCCCGTAGTGCGGCGTCCACGGCGGGGTTTAACTGTGCCACGATGCAGGCTGTTTTTGTAGGGTCTGTTGGGTGGACTTGGAATTTGACTATTACATCCACTGGTTTTAAAGAGGTGGACTTGGATCTTTTGTCGAGTATCACGTCGTCCCTGTCCACTATGGAGCGTAGCGTGGTTAATTCCTCGGCCAGGAGGGCTTCGGATAATGCTCGAGGGCCAGTGCGGTTGTTTTATTTTCAGCGCGGAGTGGTGTGTCCGGATCACTGGCGAGGGTCATGATTCCGTTGGGCCCGGGCATTTTGAGCTTCATGTACCCATAATGGGGTACGGCTTGGAAGATCATGAACGCTTCACGTCCTAAAAGGGCGTTGTATCCACTGTTGAACGAGGCCACTTGAAATGTAATTTCTTCGGACCTATAGTTCTCTGGCGTACTGAATACCACATCTAGTGTGATTTTCCCAGCGCATCATGCCTCCGGACTGGGTATGTTTCCCCTGAAGGTTGCGCTACTTTGCTTAATGCGGTTCCAGTCTATTTTCATTTTTTGAAGAGTTTCCTTATAGATGAGGTTTAATCCGCTGCCGCTGTCCATGACTACTTTGGTGAGTCGAAAGTCGTCCATGATTGGACTGAGGACCAGTGCGGCTAGTGCTCGGGCTGTTCGGAATTTAGGTTCGTCACTGGCATTGAAGGTAATAGCCGTGTCACTCCATGGATTTATTGCTGCTACGTGGCAGATTTCGGCCATGCTGCGGAGTGTTCGCTTGCGCCTATTATTTGACGCGAAGGTCTCAAAGACTGTTAACACCGTATTGTTATCCACGGGATGGTGCTCTATGGCATTTGGGATAAGAAGATCCTCACCACTTTTGGCCACCTGCCGGAGTATCCAACATGCTTTAAGGCTGTGCGTTGGTATTGTATTCGCCGTACTATGAATTTTGCAGGGTCCGTTAAGCCATCCCTCCAGTACGGTTCCATGCCCTGTAGAGGGTTTTTGTTTCTTTGCAACTAGCTCGGGTGTCTTATGATAGTGCACCCTTTTACTTCGGACTGGGTGTATATTCGGAGCCGGATTATCCCAAAATTTTGTTTCGGTTTTCCAGGCGCTTTCCATCGCATAGTACTTTCGTACTATGGACGCCAAGTCATCGAAGCGTGATATGTCACGGCGACTTAAGGCGTTAAGGATTCCCTTGTCCGTGCAATTATTGCAGAAAAGTGAGATTATCTTCCTCGCGACAGTCCTTAACCTTGTTCATCACAAGGAGGAATCTGTCCCAATAATGATGTACTGTTTCATGGGGCTCTTGCCTGATGTGGGAAAGATCGTTTATGTCTGGGTGGGTGGGTGGATTTGAGTCTGAACCCCAACCCGATCTGAGACCCAGGGGCCGAGTAGTTTCCAATCTTGGAAACTCGGGTTCCGGAGTGCTGCCCGATAAGTCTGGAACGCTACCTGATTCTAGGTCCAGGGCTTGGGTGATGTCCTCCCGTAAGCGGGTCTCCGGCTCGGAGAGTTGCCGCATTGTTCCTCCACCACCGCCACGTGATGGGTGACCGATGGAGAGTTAATCTCCCTTTGATCGGGTTTAAGACCAATCTGATCATAGTCCGTAGCGACTCCCAAGGCGGCGATGCAATCCAAGAGTTCATTTAGGGAAGAGAGCTCCATTGGATCCATCTGCTCGGCGAATTCCGAGCCGACATGGAGGCTGTTTTTGATGACCCGAGAAGTCATCGTCGATGCAGCAGCTGAACAGGCGGTCATGACGAAACTGCCTAGCCGGAGAGTTTGGCCGACAGCTAGAGCTCCCCCGGCGGTAATGTTGTTTTTAACAACGAGATGAGGCATCCTTCCTTATGGCGACGTCATAGAGGAACTCTCAATGAAAGCACCAATGTCGGTGTCAAATCCGGCGGATCTCGGGTAGGGGGTCCCGAACTGTGCGTCTAAGGCGCATGGTAACAAGAGGCAGGGGACATGATGTTTTACCCAGGTTCGGGCCCTCTTGATGGAGGTAAAACCCTACGTCCTGCTTGATTTATTCTTGATGATATGAGTATTACAAGAGTTGATCTACCACGAGATCGGAGAGGCTAAACCCTAGAAGCTAGCCTATGGTATGATTGTATGTTGTTCTACGGACTAAAACCCTCCGGTTTATATAGACACCGGAGGAGGCTAGAGTTACACAAGGTTGGTTACAAAGGAGGAGATATACATATCCGTATTGCCTAGCTTGCCTTCCACGCCAAGTAGAGTCCCATCCAGACACGAGACGAAGTCTTCAATCTTGTATCTTCAGAGTCCAATAGTCCGGCCCAAGGATATAATCGGGCTGTCCGGAGTCCCCCTAATCCAGGACTCCCTCATCGATCATATCGACCTAGGAACCATTTTTGACGCGCATCGTGTCATGGTGGGTGCACGGCAGATGCCAAGGGATGGATAAAGAGAGGAGGAGGCTCGAGGGCACTGGTGGGCTCCAGAGGCGAGGTCGGCATGAGTGAGCGCGGGACGCAAGACATACCCAGGTTCAGGGCTCTCTGGAGAGATAGCACCCCTAGTCCTATCGAGTGTGGTTTATGTGTAATAGTACACAACTCCTCCTAGAGTTGTATGGAGGAAGAAGGAAGGCAGGCCAAGGCTTAGGCTGCTCCTTCTCCTATTGCGTGTGTGTTGCTAGTCTGGTGTGTGAGTGTGTCTCTTATCGTTATTGTTCTCTTCGTTCCCGTATGCATGAGGGCTCCTGGGGGGTTTTATAGGCCAACCCCCCCAGGGGTACAATGGTAATGTTACAACGCCGTGGGGTCGGGTTGTCATCGTCCAGGAAGCCGGTGCTAGGACCCGCCGTGTGTCAGGGCTCGCCGAGTTCTCTGGGCACGGGCCCCGCGTGCCTAGGGGCACTGTTCACGGTCTTGTCGATCGTCAGGGAGTGGTCGGGTTGAGCCTTCTACAGTGCCGCTCCATCAGGTCTCCGCTTGCTGGCATCAGCAGGGACGTCAGGTGCACTCACTACAAAAAAGGACATATCCGGGACATTTTGGGCCGAACAAAAAATATATGTTATACTTGTGACACTTCTATGACAATAATTGTGATAAAACACAGTATCATCATAGATGTGGTGGGGTCCTACTTCTATGACAAAAAATCATGACAGAAAATAGGCTTTTCGTCCTGGGCGGGCCGGAGACGCAGCTGCATGACATTCTTTGGGTCATCCAAGACGGAAAAAACCGTGGTAGAAGCGAGGGCGAGGAAAATATCGGGGTGTTCCCGGTTACGGTGGGTGGCTGGGGCCCAGCGATGCGCGTTTCTCTCATACACAGACGCGCGTGGGTGCAAGGCGTTGGGCTCTAACTGAACCCTAGCAAGGCGTTGGGCTCTAACTGAACCCCAGCGATTGCACTTTCGGCTACACATTACTGAACCCGAGTGATCGATCGATGGCTGTTAACTAAACCCGATTGAGCGATTCCTTCGCTACTGCTGCTAACTGAAGTCGATCGATGCTGCCTCTGGATGAATAGTGAGTGTTGCTTGGGGTTTGGATGAACAGTTCCCGGTGGGGGTGGACGAAAAGGACCCCGTGGTGTTGCCTCTAGATGAACATGACCCCGATCGATCAAGCCGGTTGGGGCTGGATGAACAGGACCCCGTGGAGGGCAGGATGAACAGGACCACCCCGTGGAGGGCTGGATGAACAGTAGCCCATGGAGGGGTGGTTGAACAGGAGCCTGTGGAGAGGGCTGGTTGAACAGTAGCCGGTGGAGTAGCGCGCGGTGGAGGCTGGATGAACGGGAGCCCGTGGATGAACAGACACAGGTGAAGGCTGGAGGAGGTCGACGGCGGATGAACAGTAGCCCATGGAGGCTGGAGGGGGCCGACGGTGGAGATGAACAATATCCCGTGGAGTCCCGATTTGCGGTACACCACACCCCTCCCGATGAACAGGACCCCCGTCTCGACCGTAGCGCTCCAACACAAGTCCGTTTCCTCCGTTTTGCAGTACGCCACACCCCTCCCGATCAACAGGACCCCCGTTTCGATCATAGGAGGTCTGTTTCCTCCGTTTTGTGGTACGCCAAACCCCTCCCGATGAACAGGATCCCGTTTCGAACATGGCCGGTCGAACACAAGGCCGTTTCCTCCGTTCTGCAGTATGCCAGGCCTCGTTTCCATCGGTTGTTCCGTCCAAGCCGGTAGGCTCCCACGCGTTCCGTTGCCTCTCGATGAACACGAGCATTTCGTTGCCTCCCCATGAACACGACGATGACGCGGTTTCTCCGTTCCGACCCAGCCATGTACACGAGCCCTTGCCGTATGTACGCACTGGTAGGCGTTCGAGACCCCGCCCGTATGTACGTACGTGGCCGTATTTACTTTCTTGCACCCTGGCCACTGTACGTACGTGTACAAGGTACGTGCGCGCCTCTACTACGACACGTGTGCGCCTCTACATCGACCAGTATGTACATACACGTTCTCGACCAGAATGACAACGCTACGTATGCTTCGACCAGGTGGGTCCCGGCTGTTAGACACTTCCTTGCGTGCGAAGATGTAGCTGGTGGGTCCCAGCAGTCAGGGGGGCGAATCATTTTTTTTGCCCGGACGCACTTCCTTATATGCGAAGATGTCGCTCCCAACAGTCAGGGGGAAAACTTTTTTTCACGAAATACAGTTTCCCGTCCGGTGGGTCCCTGCTGTCAGGTGGAGGAATCATTATTTTCCGTGTAATAAGGAGGCACTTCCTTCCTGCGGCTATGGACCCAGTTGTCAGCCTCTCCATGTACAGCCAACGTCCGATGGAAGTCGTTCCTTGACAATGTTGACCACGCTGTGCCGGGAGCACCAGGGCGGTGGACGATGGCGAGGCCTAAGAGGGGGACGACGCGGAGCCGGGGAAGACGCGGCATGGGATGCCCATGCATAGAGGAGTATGAGGGTTCGCTGGTTCACTACGGTGTGAGGCTGCCGTCGCCGCAAAATAACAGGGGCTGTGGGTGAGTAGAGGGATGACCTGGCCAACGGTGGGAGTACTAGGGGTCGGTGAGGCCTCCGCGGCATTGCATCCGGCCATGGGAGGCAGGAGCACGAGGCACGACCGGCGCTGCTTTGGGCGGCTGGAGCAAGAAGACCAGAGGTTGAAGAAGCATTACAGCCGTCAGATGGACATCGTATGGTCACTGGAGCTAGAATCATTATATTGAGTAAGTTGACAAAGCCCTCCGTCCCCGTCAACTTAGTTGGCCCACAAGTCATCCTCCCACTATTGTGGGTCCCAGCTAGTAGGGGGTATTCCTTTTTTGTGTGTAATAAGGTTGCACTTCCTTGCGTGCAAAGATATAGCTTGTGGGTCTGACCTGTTAGCGGTGGGAACATTTTTCGCGAAATACAAAGGCCCTTCCGGTGGGTCCTAGCTATCAGGTGGAGGAATCATTATTTTGCGCATAATAAGGAGGCATTTCCTTGCGTGCGGCCATGGACCCAGCTATCAGCCTCTCCACGCACAGTCTACTTCTGATGGTGTCCTTCGTTCACCACTCCGCGTAGAGCGCATCCAAGGTGGTGGATGACGGCAAGGCCCCGGATAGCAACGAGCCTAAGATGGGAAGGCGCGGGAGTAGAGTCGCAGACGGAGAGGTGTACGAGGGTTAACTGGTTCTGGTGCGGTGTGGTTCAGCAGTCGGGGAGAAGAACAGGAGGTGTGGAGGGGTGGAGGGATGGCCTGGCCAATGGTGGAGTAGCGCTTCACAGTGAAGCGTGCTAAGCAGACCTGCTAGCAGCAGGAGGCGGGAGCAGGTGGTCCCAGCAGCGTTGGAGGAAGAAGACGAGAGATTGAAGATGGATGCCGGTCGTTGGATGTAAATCCAACCGCTAACGATGTTAGAATCATTTGTTGACTAAGTTGACAGCGACTTGCATTGGCTTCGACCTATTGGCCCACATTTCAGCCTCCAAAAATGTGGCACATATTCAACCCATTTTTTCAGAATTTAGAGTCTTTTTTTGCGGGGTAGAATTTACAGTCCATTTGATCTCTTTTTTTTGAATTACAGTCCATTAGCTAGGCTGGGCGGACAAATAATATAGCGTCCATGTGGCGCATTTATATTTTTCCTAAAATATTACAGGCCATTTGCACTTTCTCGAAATACATGATTTTGCTGGACTTATCCTAATTATAATGTTGGGGTGGGCGCAACAATGTTATCAAAAAATAAACAGGGGTTGAGAATTTTGTTATATATTACATTGGTCCTTAAATCTTACCAAGCTTTTGTACACAATCACTAGGATTTTTGTTGCCAAAAAAATCTAGGATTTTATTGTTAAGAAATTATTTTTATAAGTTAATAAGATGTGGGATATTGTTTTCTTACATATGTAAGTATCTGTTAAATATATGATGACAATAACAATAATATATAATAACATATAAAATAATTAAATATATATATAATATAGTTAGAAGGGAAACATAAGTTGGACCAGGCGTTCCTATTCTTATATAGAAAAATAGAACAGACCTCTGCGTTTTCTTCAAAAAAATACATAAATTGGGTTGCCGATGTTTCAGGAAAAATAAAACCTCGGATGGGAGGTCCATAGGCCGGTCGATCCATGACGACCCTCAAGAAAATACAAACATGCCTATGGACCTCCTATCCGAGGTCGTGGGCTGCGCATGTTAAAAAAGAAAGCCTAGACGGGAGAAACGCCCAGGATACAACTTTCCATATTTGTAAATCCGACTCTTGCCTTTTCTGGAGAGGTGTTGTGAGATTCCCTTCGTGGTTGGGTTTTGTCTTTGTTTTGTATTTTGTTCATGTCATGCATTCCATATAATGTCATCATGTGCATCGCATTTGCATACGTGTTCATCTCATGCATCCGAGCATTTTCCCCGTTGTCCATTTTGCAATCGGACACTCCTACGTCCTCCGGCGCCCCCTTTTGTCTCTTTTTGTGTGCGTGTGTTAAACTTTCTCAGAATGGACCGAGATTTGCCAAGCGGCCTTGGTACACCACCGGTAGACCGCCTGTCAAGTTTCGTGCCATTTGGAGTCCGTTTGATACTCCAACGGTTTACCGGGGAATCGTAAAGGCCTCGTGTGTGTTGCAGCCCAACACCCCTCCAAAACGGCCCAATAACCCTTCTAAACCTCTTCCATGTCCTCCGTCGTCGGATCACGATCGCGTGGTCGAAAACTACACCTCATTTGGACACTCCCACCTCCTTCTAGGTATAAATATGTGCAACACTCTCCAAATCCCGGGTCCAACCCTAACCTCCTTCCACCTCGCGCCGCCGGACAGATCCTCCCGCGCCCGGACATGTCCGCCGCCGCCTTCGTCCAACCGGAGGCTGCCATGTCATCGCGCGCCGCCCTCTCTCTCGTGCACGCCCGCCGCGGCCCGCCCATGCCGATCTTGGCCGAGCCGCATGCCGGCGCCGTGCCGTCCGTCACCGTCGTGTAACACCCCAAAAAATTTAATCTTGATTTATTAATTAAAACTTTGTCAGAAAGATTTATTTTCTATTTTCTGACTTTTCTTCTAATTTCAGAGCTACTTCTTTTCTCTGGATTTTAATTTTTTTCTCTCATCTGAAACTTTTGGATAATATTGAGGGGCTTGAATGCTTTCTCAATATATTTGAATTTTGTTGGGTATGAAAGTGGAAGCATTTGTATAATACTTTTTCCAAGCATCAATTCTTTTAAAATGGCTTTTCCATTCTTTTAAGGGCTCCCATTGCACTACAACTGCGTAAAATATTTCTTATTAAATTCCATATAAATTTGGAGATGTCAAGCATTGCCTACAGATAACTTTTTATGAAAAAAATCTCTCTTGGTCTTTTGAAAATTTTGAGCTCCACTTCAATTTTTCAAATCTGGATGTCAGTAGATGCATATAACTCATTTTTATGCAAAAATCCAGCTTTGTGTTTATAAATTTTGAGCAAACCATCCTTTTTTTCATTATGGTCCAGTTTGGCATTTTGCACTGCAACCCTATTTTAAATTCCTCTGGTGACCTTGGGATTTTTCCTATTTGTAGTCAACCCTACCAAACCCTTAAGTCCAAGAGATCAGCACCGTAGGAATATTTTAATTTACTAGATTGCCCCTCTCATTTTCTGTCCAAAATTGAGTTTCACTAAAACTTGCATTGCGTAGTTCTTTGCTTTCCCAAACCAACTCCACCACCATCCATTTCAGCTAAGGAGACACCGATCTGGAAGGTTTGGTTGCCATCAAAGTCATTTAGATGTCGCTGGCATTTCATCAAACACATGTAGCTGATGACCAGATTTGGCATGGTGTTGCGTCTGTATTGCGAACCTCCTCTTCTGGACAAACCATCATGTCCACTAATCCCCTAGCTAGTGATAACCTAGCCCTGTTAATTTGTGTTTGCATCCAAGCCTCCTAGCTCACCAGGGCATGTCATCGAGCGGTCACCGTGTGTGCACCGGGCGCAGCTAGAGCGCGCGTTTTGCACGTGCGTGCACCCGAGCTGCCGCGTTCCAGGTTGACCCCTCCCCCGAGCTCGATATGATCCGCTGGTGTAGCTGTGTCTCGCCCCACTCGACCGCCCCCTTGCTGCCTGCAGCATCGCCCCAGCAAGCTTCTTGGCAGCAGGCCTGCGGCCGCATCCGCTCCTGCCATGGACGGCGCCGCCCAAGCCTCCTCCGTTCGCCAGTTGCCCTCGTGATCGGGCCATCCTCATCCGCTCGCCCTCCAAAACCCCGCTAGCCTCCACCACGTCGCCCTGCCAGCAACAGAACGACGGTTTGTCGGCGATCTTATCCGCAGCCGCGGGACTGACGTCGCCGCCTATATATAGGCCCTTCTCTGACCCCCCTCAGCCTCGAGCAGTGCCCCAATCCTCTCTTAGAGCTTCCCCAAGCCACTGATTAACCGAAAGATGCCATCTCCTTCGCCTCCGGCCGAGACGCTCACCGCCAACCTTCTGATTATTGCGACGCCACAAGAGCCCCTCCCTCTACTCTATCACCACCATTAGCTCCATCATGACCCCGAGGACCCTTTCCAGCATTCAATTTTTCCCGGGAGTCGAGGTGTGCAAAGCTCCATTCCCTCCCGAAGCTCCCCTTCGCCATGGAGGAAGGGCTACTCGCCCTCGAGCTCCGCCGCTCCCCTAACCTCCTCCAATGGATGCGACATCTCGTCCCGAGCACATGCATACCCGGAGCGCATCATTTCGTGCCCCCTGTCGCCGGCAATCATCATCGGAACCCGCCCCTGCTCTCTGTCCAGGCGCGCGATAGGAGGAAGGGAAACCCGACAAGCAGGCCCCGCACGTCAGCGACTAGGTCGGACCCCAATGGTTCTAAGTGAAGGTGCACTCCACTGAGTACATCTTCCCTGTGCTAATACGTATTCGAGTCTGAACCGTTTTCTTTTTTTCAGATTTTATTAAAAACAGAGTTGACCAAAAGTTTGACTAGCTATATCTTTTAAAATAAAACTTCAAATGAGTTGATTCTTTTTCTGGTATTCCTCAAATTTCATCTAGTTTATTTACATATTTATTTCAAGAATGTTCCGACAAATTTTTTTTTGCACCGTTTGGGAAATGTATGTTGATTTGAATTTTTCAAAATAGGAAATGGGGAGAGAAGAAAACTTTCAAAAAAGTTTTGTGGTGCACCCTACCTCTCCACACACTAAAGGTAATCATCTTGAACTCAGATATGATACAAGTTGTGTGTTCTTTGCTAGAATATTTAAAACTCCATCATTTTTGATAATGTGGAGTGGCATTATTTCATGTGGAAATCATACCCATGCATATAAGCATATGGTGAAAATCTTTCTGCTATATATATGTGATAAGGATGACATCAACCACTTCTCATGCCATATATGCCTAGTGGTAGTTCGGATAAAGTGCGAAAGAGGGTTGTGTTCTGGTGGATACAACCACGTTACTGACATCTCGTTGTGGCGAGGATGTGCAGTGAGGCATGATGGAGCCTGAGGGGTGGTGGCCCTATCAGTAATACTGTGCAAAGCATTGTTGTGCTAACAATGTAGGGAATACATAAACCTCCCAAGTCGACCGCAGATCGAGTCTTGTTCCAGTAACCCCCATACTTGTTTCGTGCTACCACTTGTCCCTACCGCAGGTAGGGTATGGTCCAGTAAGTTGTAAACCCCTCCTTGGCACACAGCGTACAGAGAGGCCATAGTGAAAGATACCAGAGGCCTCTAGTAGGAATGTCACTTGGTCCGGGGGCATGGGTGTTTCCGGTTGGGACCAAGAGGGGGGCACCCCTTAGTAGCGCGCTGTATAAATTTGATCCCATGCTAGTCGAGGTTGTAGCCTCCCCACTTAGAGTTTTGCTTAATGGGTGTCGTGGGTGATTCCAGACACCGGTAAGTTAAGCAGGTGTGTGCGGGTCAGCTGTGTTTTCAATTAAAAGACCGTAAACGAAATTAGTCCCGATGGAATAAAGGAATCCTTTACTCGTGGGTAAAGAGTACACTCTCTGCAGAGATATATCTATTCGAATAGCCGTGTCCATGGTTAAGGACTATAGTATGGTATGGGTCAAGTGTCGGTCTTAGTGTCGGTCTTCGGAGGAAAACTTCTAAACCAGAATATTGATCATGACATGTGACGAATGATGATTGTGATTATTATTATTATGGATTAACCATTTATATTGTTGTCGAATTGTTGAGCATCCCTGGGATGGTTCTACCTCCTGAATACTCATTGTGATTATTATATAAGCCCATTATGTGGTGTCGCCCAGACGCCCGACTGTGGCATGCTTGTTATTTATTTTCCCTATAAGTCCTTTATGTGGCGTCGCTCAGACACCCGACTGTGGCATGTTGATTATTTTTTTTCCTTATAAGCCCTTTGGGTGGCGTCGCTCAGACGCCCGACTGAGGCATGCTTTATATTATTATCCTTTCGAGGCATCGTTTCAGACACCCGATCGGTTTATTTTATCTTCATTCTCAGAACACTTATTCCTGTTTAATATGAATGACCTACTTACGTGCATCATGAATTTTATTTTCGGACTGACTAAGTGATCATGGATTATTTCAGTGCATGATTATCACCTGCTATGTTATAACTGTTTTCATGATGTTTGTGAGTACATTCAAAGCGCAAGAGGAAGAGAAACCCGACAAGCGGGCCCCGCACGTCAGCGACTAGGCCGGAACCCAACAGTTCTAAGTGAAGGCGCCCTCCGCTGAGTACGTCTTCCCTGCGCTAATACGTATTCGAGTCTGAACCGTTTTCTTTTTTTTGTAGATTTTATTAAAAACAGAGTTGACCAAAACTTTGACTGGCTATATCTTTTAAAATAAAACTTCAAATGAGTTGATTCTTTTTCTATTATTCCTCAAATATCATCTAGTTTATTTACATACTTATTTCAAAAATGTTCCAACAACTTTTTTTTGCACTTTTTTGGAAATGTATGTTGATTTGAATTTTTCAAAATAGGAAATGGGGAGAGAAGAAAACTTTTGAAAAAGTTTTGTGGTGCACCCTACCCCTCCACACACTAAAGGCAAGCATCTTGAACTCAGATATGATACAAGTTGTGTGTTGTTTGCTAGAATATTTAAAACTCCATCATTTTTGATAATGTGGAGTGGAATTAATTTATGTGGAAATCATACTCATGCATATAAGCATATGGTGAAAATCTTTCTGCTATATATATGTGATAAGGATGACAGCAGCCACTTCTCATGCCCTATATGCCTAGTGGTAGTTTGGATAACGTCCAAAAGAAGGTTGTGTTCTGGTGGATACAACCACGTTACTGACATCTCGTTGTGGCGAGGATGTGCCGTGAGGCATGATGGAGCCTGAGGGGTGGTGGCCCTGTCAGTAATACTGTGCAAAGCATTGTTGTGCTAACCATGCAGGGAATACATAAACCTCCTGAGTCGGCCGTTGATCAAGTCTTGTTCCAGTAACCCCCATACTTGTTTCGTGCTACCACTTGTCCCTACCGCAGGTAGGGTACGGTCCAGTAAGTTGTCAACCCCTCCTTGGCACACACCGTACAGAGAGGGCATAGTGAAAGTTACCATAGGCCTCTGGTAGGAATGTCACTTGGTCTGGGGGCATGGGTGTTTCCGGTTGGGGCCGAGAGTGGGGCAACCCTTAGTAGCGCGCGGTATAAATTTGATCCCATGCTAGTCGAGGTTGTAGCCTCCCCAGTTAGAGTTTTGCTAAACGGGTGTCGTGGGTGATTCCAGACACCGGTAAGTTAAGCTAGTGTGTGCGGGTTAGGTGTGTTTTCAATTAAAAGACCGCAAACGGAATTAGTCCCGATGGACTAAAGGAATCCGTTACTCATGGGTAAAGAGTACACCCTCTGTAGAGATTATATCTATTTGAATAGCCGTGTCCATGGTTAAGGACTACAGTCTAGGATGGGTCAAGTGTCGGTCTTAGTGTTGGTCTTCGGAGGAAAACTTCTAAACCAGAATATTGATCATGACATGTGATGAATGATGATTGTGATTATTATTATTATGGATTAACCATTTATATTGTTGTCGAATTGTTGAGTATCCCTGGGATGGTTCTACCTCCTGAATACTCATTGTGATTATTATATAAGCCCTTTATGTGGTGTCGCCCAGACGCCCGACTGTGGCATGCTTGTTATTTATATTTCCTATAAGTCCTTTATGTGGCGTCGCTCAGACACCCAACTATGGCATGTTGATTATTTTTATCCTTATAAGCCCTTTGGGTGGCGTCGCTCCGACGCCCGACTATGGCACACATGTTATTTATTTTTCTTATAAGCCCTTTATGTGGCGTCGCTCAGACGCCCGACTGAGGCATGCTTTATATTATTATCCTTTCGAGGCATCGTTTTAGACACCCGATCGGTTTATTTTATCTTCATTCTCAGATCACTTATTCCACTTTAATACGAATGACCTTCTTACGTGCATCACGAATTTTATTTTGGGACTGACTAAGTGATCATGGATTATTTCAGTGCATGATTATCACCTGCTATGTTATACCAGTTTTCATGATGTCTGTGAGTACATTCAAAGCACTCACTGGCTTGTCCCTGGCTATTGTCTTGGCCAGATTTCTTGCTTGGAGAGGAGCTCAATGAAGACAGTCCCGGAACTTAGGAAATGGAGATAGCAGCCGCGCGAAGATAGGAGTCATCCAGGTCAGCTGTTCCTGTGGGAAATGGAGTCCCATAGACGCTGATGATGCGCAAACTGCTTCCGTCATCACCCATTAGAAAACTTTTGTTGTACTCATACACGAGAATGGTCTTGTACTGCATATTTTATATTTTGCTTGGAATTTCTGTATCAAGGTTGTGTCTCATCAGCTAACAGTAATCCTGGGGCTAGTGAGCACAAGGACCATTGACTGGGAAATTTATATCCTGGAAAACCGGTCCTGACACGTCGCTTGCTCGTCGGCGCTCCCGACCTCCGCCGCCTCTCAACCTCGCCGGCGACCTCCGCCTCCTGCCGCCGGGTCCCGCACCCCGCTAACCGCGCGACCGAGCCCCACCGCCGCCTGGATCGCCCTGGTGCCCCGCTCCCCGCACCCTAGCACCGCGCCGCCCGAGCGCCCGGCCCTCGCCGCCGCGCACCGGCGTCCCCGCGCTCCGCCTGCCCGCCTCGCCGGCCATCGCAGCGTCGCCGACCTCCGCTCCAGTGCCGCCGACCCCGCACCGTCCTCCGCGCCCGCGCCACCGTGTCGCTTCCCCGTCTCCGGCGATCCCTTCCTCCACTCCGGCCACCATCCCCGTTGTCTCCGGCGGGATCGCGGCTGCCTCGACATCCATGCCCCGTGAACCCTAGATCTGAGGTTGACCTCGTTTTCATCTCTAAGTCCCTTTTCTGCATTATTTTCAAGCCATGTTCATCATGCCATAACTTCTCATCCGTAGTTCCGTTTTGAGTGTATGATATATCAAAATGTTCATTAGGAGATGCTCTTCATTTCATTCCATTGTGCTATGCTTATTTGAGTCCATCTTGATGCCAAAATCATTGATGCAAGAGGCTATAAATTGTTAGGTGCTGATTCTTAGCAGAGTGTGAGGATTTGTCATTTTTGCTACATTTGTTGGGTGCTGCATATGGGCATGAGCTCTACATGTGCTTTGATCTATGCCATGCCATCTTTACAGGGGTGTATTCCATGTATTTTTGTGATCAATGTGGTGACTAACACAAGCATGCAAATTAGCTCTCGTGATATTGCTGACTTAAGGGACATAGGATTTTGCTAAGTCATTGCTCTGTTGTTATTTTTATGCCATGTATTCATGTTGCTACAGTGAGATCCATGCTTGTTTTGAGTTGCTTCAGTAAGGATGATTTGGACATATGGTTGTGCTCTATCCATCCAAGACCCTATTTGCAATTATGGAGTTCCCTAGCATGACTTAATCTTGCTCTACTTTTGCTATAAAATGTTCCTAGCAGATTGTTTACATGATAACCAAATTTTTCTATGGATGTTGTAATTATGGAGTGCCCTAGCCTCTGTTTTGGCATGCCCAGTTTTTTGTTAAGTCTGAATCTGTTAACAAAACTTGCTATGTTTACATGGGTGCCATCATATCTTATGTGCCTTTTTGGCTTATGGTCAGTAAGGGACTTTTGTTCTATGCTTTGAGTAGATTCATGACATGCCTTGTATTACTATGATCTGTTCCTGTAGCATGTTGTTTGCTTGCTCTAAACATTGCTTCCTGATATTAATTCCTGACATGTTGATATTTTCACTAAGTCTGAGATGTTGATATCTTTTGCACGTTTGCCATGCTTGTTTGAACCTTCTCTTGTGTGATTTAGCCGTAGCTCAGTGTTCATCTTTTGTCAAGCATCTTGAGTAGATCACTTCCATCTGCTTTGTTGCTATGTTGGAGTGCAGTAGCTTAGTTTCTTGTTGCATTCTAGATGGCATCGTGTTGTTAATCACAGAATTGTGCCATTCTTGTTTTGCTTGCCATTTGCAAACCGTGCATCCGATTCCGATGATCTTTATATTGATTTCAACCGAATCATCTCATGTTTCCAGCGGCACACTTGGTTTTCCAAGTTGATTTCTTGTTCACCCTTTTCCTTCCGGAGCACGCATATGCATTGCATATCGCATCCCGCATGTCATGCCATGTTTTGCATCATGTTGCTTGCGCATTGCACCATGGTTGATTGTTGTTCCTTAGCTTGTGTTCTTGCCTTGGGTAGAGCCGGGAGACGAGTACGTGATCGAGGAACCTGTTGAGTACGCTAACAAGGATCAAACTTTCGTCAACTCGGAGAACTTTGCATGCAAGATGACCATACCCTCGAAATCACTTCTATCTTTGCTTGCTAGTTGTTTGCTCTATTGCTATGCCGCGGTACCTACCACTTGCTATATCATGCCTCCCATATTGCCGTGTCAAGCCTCTAGCCCACCTTTCCTAGCAAACCGTTGTTTGGCTATGTTACCACTTTGCTCAGCCCCTCTTATAGCGTTGCTAGTTGCAGATGGAAATTGTTCCATGTTGGAACATGGATATTGTTGGGATATCATTATTATTATATATTGCTTACTTTAATACATATATATACTTGGTAAAGGGTGGAAGGCTCGGCCTTATGCCTAGTGTTTTGTTCCACTCTTGTCGCCCTAGTTTCCATCATACCGGTGTTATGTTCCTTGATTTTGCGTTCCTTGAGCGGTTGGGTGTTATGGGAACCCCTTGACAGTTCGCTTTGAATAAAACTCCTCCAGCAAGGCCCAACCTTGGTTTTACATTTGCCTAACAACCTATCACCTTCCCTTGGGTTCTGCAGACTCAAGGGTCATCTTTATTTTAGACCCCCCCGGGGCCAGTGCTTTCTAAGTGTTGGTCTGAACCGAGTAGACTGTGGGGCCACCTCGGGGAAACTTGTGGTTTGGTTTTACTCATAGGATGTCTCATCCGATGTTGCCCTGAGAACGAGATATGTGCAGCTCCTATCGGGATGTCGGCGCATCGGGCGCTCTTGCTGGTCTTGTTTTACCATTGTCGAAATTTCTTGTAACCGGGATTCCGAGTCTGATCGGGTCTTCCTGGGAGAAGGAATATCCTTCGTTGATCGTGAGAGCTTGTGACGGGTTAAGTTGGGACACCCCTGCAGGGTTTTGAACTTTCGAAAGCCATGCCCGCGGTTATGGGAAGATGGGAATTTGTTAATGTCCGGTTGTAGAGAACTTGACACTTAACTTAATTAAAATGCATCAACCGCGTGTGTAGCCGTGATGGTCTCTTTCCGGTGGAGTCCGGGAAGTGAACACGGTCTCGGGTTATGCTTGAACGTAATTAGTTTCAGGATCACTTCTTGATCACTTTTAGCTTCTCGATCGTGCTTTGCTTCTCTTCTCGCTCTCTTTTGCGTAAGTTAGCTACCATATATGCTAGTGCTTGTTGTAGCTCCACCTCACTACCCTTTCCTACCTTTAAGCTCAAATAGTCTTGATTGCGAGGGTGTGAGATTGTTGAGTCCTCGTGACTCACATATACTTCCAAAACAGATGCAGGTGCCGATGATGCCAGTGCAGGGGACGCTACCGAACTCAAGTGGGAGTTCGATGAGGATTCGAGCCGTTACTATGTGTCTTTTCCGGATGATTAGTAGAGGAGCCCAGTTGGGGCGATCGGGGATCTAGCATTTGGGGTTTTCTTTATTTATGTTGGTTCCATAGTCGAACCTTGATTGTATTCTAGATGATGTATGATATATTTATGTATTGTGTGAAGTGGCGATTGTAAGCCAGCTCTTTATCCATTTCTTATTCAGTACATGGGATGTCTAAAGATTACACCTCTTGTGACATGCCTACTATGCGGTTATGCCTCTAAGTCGTGCTCCGACACGTGGGAGATATAGCCGCATCATGGGTGTTACAAGTTGGTATCAGAGCCTTCCCCGACTTAGGAGCCCCCTACTTGATCAAATCGCTGATGTTGTGGAGTCTAGAAAAATGTTTTGAGTCTTATAGGATTATATATATCGGAGAGTAGGATTCTTTTTACTCTTCAGTCCCTTCGTCACTTTGGTGAGGCCTCCTGACGTAGAGTTTTGACTCTTTTCTCCTAAAATTTCATGAATTTTTTTTAGGATCACGCGGGTATCTTGGAATCGTTTCGATGGTTTTGTGACGAGAACATTGTTCTTGGTGCCTCCTGACATTTAGGGGTTGTGGAAGTGTCCCGGGGAGTTGAGCTCTGAGGTGTTGTCGTCACAATTTTATCGTTGCAGTTCTGGAATACCTGAGTTCGCCGACATCGGAAATCTCTTTTATGCAGTTGTTGGTGACATAACCTTGATGCCACCCAGTACTGGGGCGGGAGTTCAGGAGTATTTCCATAACTCGTATAACGGATGCTTATCGAAGGTTGAGGTAAATGATTTCTGAAGGTTTCTTGGTGATGTGTTGAAGGATGGATACAGCTGGATGTAGGATTTGCTAGTTTTGGGTGAGATATTATGCTTCCCCTGTATACCCAAGACCTGATTGCATAACCAGAAAGTTTTGGGAGTTTTATAAGTGGGAATTCAAGTATCTCGTAGGATATCTTTCCAACAGACACATGATACGATATGGGATCTATCATATGTTTGTTTCCGGCTTATTTTGCAAGCCAATCCTTTGTTTTTATTTTTTTTGCGGTATTCGAGTTGCTTCAATGCCAAGTGTTGAATCCATACCTTTTCATAAATGGTGTTCTCATTTTTCCATGTGGTTGCCTATCCTTCTTGATCATCGAGATTGTCATGTCAATTCTTTCCAACCGGTGCGTTTCCCTTCAAGATGATCCTATCATTTTTCCCATTTGCAAGATCCAATCTCAGTTTTCGTCAACGGTGTTTGTTTCATCTGTCTCCAAGTTGCCTTTTTTTTCCCGCCCTGCCACCCTTTTTCTTCATGGACCCAGAATCCTTAATCAAGTATCCATCTTATGGATGTGAAGCCTCTCTGAGGGAGTCCTGGATTAGGGGGTCTCCGGACAACCGGACTATCTCCATTGGCCGGACTTTTAGACTATGAAGATACAAGATTGAAGGCTTCGTCTCGTGTCCGCATGGGACTCTACTTGGTGTGGAAGGCAATCTAGGCAATACGTATATGGATATCTCCTCCTTTGTAACCGACCATGTGTAACCCTAACCCTCTCCGGTGTCTATATAAACCGAAGGGTTTTAGTCCGTAGGACAACAATCACAACATACAATCATACCATAGGCTAGCTTCTAGGGTTTAGCCTCTCTGATCTCATGGTAGATCTACTCTTGTAACACCCATATCTTCAATATTAATCAAGCAGGACGTAGGGTTTTACCTCCATCAAGAGGGCCCGAACCTGGGTAAAACTTCGTGTCCCTTGCCTCCTGTTACCATCCGGCCTAGACGCACAATTCGGGACCCCCTACCCGAGATCCGCCGGTTTTCACACCGACATTGGTGCTTTCATTGTGAGTTCCTCTGTGTCGTTGCTGTTAGGCTTGATGGCTCCTACTATCATCGATAGCGATGCGGTCCAGGGTGAGACTTTTCTCCCCGGACACATCTTCGTATTCGGTGGCTTTGCACTGCGGGCTAATTCGCTTGGCCATCTGGAGCAGATTGAAAGCTACGCCCCTAGCCATCAGGTCAGATTTGGAAGTTTGAATTACACGGCCAACATCCGTGGGGACTTGATCTTCGACGGATTCGAGCCACAGCCGGGCGAGCCACACTATCGCGATGGGTATGACCTAGCTCTGCCATCGAACGGTACCCCAGAGGTCGCACCCGCATCAGCTCCGACCCTTAGATCGGAGCCAGCTGCGCCAATCGAGGACGGGTGGCTAGACACCACCTCAGGGGCTGCAGTCTCGATGGCGATTGAGCCAAACACTAGCATAATCCTCTGCGCAGCCCGTGATTCCAAGGTGCCGGACTCTCCTCCGGACCCCGGACCATCCGCGCCCCTGCCAATCGTATCCGATTGGGCGCCGATCATGGAATTCACCGCTGCGGATATCTTTCAGCAATCGCCCTTTGGTGACATTCTGAATTCACTAAGGTTTCTCTCTCTTTGTCAGGAGAGCCCTGGCTGGATTATGGCCAACAGGACTGGGATGCGGACGACGAAGAAATTCGACGCTCACCCACCACCCATTTTGTATCCACTGTCTATGATTTAATCGACATGCTCGACTTCGACTCTAAAGACATCAACGGTATGGACGACGACGTAGGAGACGAACATGAACCAACACCTATAGGGCACTGGAAATCCACCTTGTCGTATGACATATACATGGTGGATACACCCAATGAAGGCAACGGCGACGAGATAGCAGAGGATGACCCCTCCAAGAAGCAAGCCAAGCGCCGACGTTAGCGGCGCCGCTCTAAGTCCCGCTGTCGGTGTCAAAACCGGCGGATCTTGGGTAGGGGGTCCCGGACTGTGCGTCAAGGCCGGATGGTAACAGGAGACAAGGGACACGATGTTTTTTACCCAGGTTCCGGCCCTCTCGATGGAGGTAATACCCTACTCCTGCTTGATTAATATTGATGATATGGGTAGTACAAGAGTAGATCTACCACGAGATCAAGGAGGCTAAACCCTAGAAGCTAGCCTATGGTATGATTGTTGTGTATGGAGTCAATTGCCTATGGACTACAACCTCCGGTTTATATAGACACCGGATAGGGTTAGGGTTACATAGAGTCGGTTACAATGGTAGGAGATCTTGAATATCCGCATCGCCAACCTTGCCTTCCACGCCAAGGAAAGTTCCATCCGGACACGGGACGAAGTCTTCAATCTTGTATCTTCATAGTCCAAGAGTCCGGCTGAAGGTATAGTCCGGCTACCCGAACACCCCCTAATTCAGGACTCCCTCAATAGCCCCTGAACCAGGCTTCAATGACAGCGAGTCCGGCACGCAAATTTTCTTCGGCATTGCAAGGCGGGTTCCTCCTCCAAGTCCTTCATAGAAGATTGTAGACACCAAGAGTAGTGTACGGCTCTGCAAAATAAGCTTCCACATATTGCCATAGAGAGAATAATACTAACACAAATCAAATCTGCTGACGTATTCCGCAGTGCGTCATCACACTACAGCCAAGTCCTTTACTCAAATCGTTTTCACTTTTCCACCTCAGCGTGTTTTGCGAGGCGGTTTCCTTGGCACGTCTTGTCAAAGCAGAGATCGTGTGCCCCCCTTTTACGGGATTCTCATCAATACGGACGTGGGTAACCCAATCGTGCCCATTAGCATGTTTTCTCGATTAAAAGCGAGTCCTAAACGGTTACGGGGAGGGATCCTGGTATTCAACCTCTTATAAAGAGACCAAGGCCTTACTCCTTTTTCCAATCTCAAATGAGTTCGCCCGTCGCCTCGAGTTCGAACACCCTAGGCTCCAGATTCCAGGCGCTTCAGACCTTCGACAATGTCCGGTTCCGACCTTCAAGGCTGATGGATGCCCTCCTCCATCATGGAGGAGGATGTGCTAAAGTTGAGAGAGGCTAAGTTCTTGACCGCCGAAATTTCGCATAGGTTGCCTGCTGAAAGGCAGGCTATTCCCAGGCCCCAGCCCGGTGAGAGCGTAGTGTTCACGTCTCACTTCCTTCGGGGGTTAGGCTTCCCGATGGATCCCTTGGTGAGGGGGCTGCTGTTTTATTATGGGCTGGAATTTCATGACTTAGCTCCAGAGTCCATCCTCCACATTTCCTCATTCATCGTTGTGTGCGAAGCATTCCTCTGTGTCACTCCTCACTTCGGATTATGGCTCAAGACTTTTGCAGTGGAGCCGAAGATGATCGAGGGACGGCACGCAGAGTGCGGAGGCGCTGTCATAAGTAAGAATGCTGATGCTCCATGGCCCGAGGGCTCCTTTCAAGAGGAGCTCGGCTTGTGGCAACGAGAATGGTTCTATATCACCGCTCCCAGGAGCGCCAAGTGGGCGGCGCCTCCTGCCTTTCGCTCGGGTCCCCCATCACGGCTAGCGTCATGGGTCAACAAAGGATTAGATTGGGGGTTATCCAATGACGTGCCCTTGTTGCAGGGCTGCATCAGGGATCTCTTAGAAAGAGACCTCAACGTAGTCAAGGTGACGTAGGTCAGGCAGATTCGCTGAACACTGCCTGGCAAACGTCGCTCCCTTCGTCTGTGGGAGTTTAATCCGGAGGGACCACGAGCTCTCCATCATTTTGTGGGTGCAACGCCCGTGGAGATGTATAAACTGTTCTTCGGATCACAAATGATGGGTCCGGATTTGACCGAGGACGCAGGCCTAAGCTGCAATCGCCCGGATACCGAAGTAAGTAACCTTGTGCCTGGACCTACTATCCATATAATCGTCATAAACTTGCCCCTAAAAGAGCTGTCCTTTTAAACAGCAGTGGATAGCGAAGGCAAAGCTGATCAGTTGTCCAGCTCCCCTTCCCGAAACCAGGCCGGATCCCGTGCTTGTCAGGATGTTGAAGATAATGCCTTTGGAGGGAAGTAAGGGGAAGGACAAGGGAACTATGGCCTCCTCAAAGGAGGCTGCTCCGAAGGGAGGAACCGACAATTCCTCTCCCAAGGGGAAGAAGAGGGCCGCCTCTGACGACCCGGAAACCATGGCCCCGATGCGGGGGAGAAAATCCTCGTCAGAGGGTCCGACGCCGGGGAGTTCCTTGGCCGAACTATGCCCTCAAAGGGATCAGCCCTCCAGCGAGCCGTAAGTAGAGAGAGGTTTTCCTTTTGAGGGATGAAAGAAATCCTTGATTTATATCTGAGAAGATTAACCGAAATTTTACCTTGTAGCTCGGACCTCAGCCCTTCTTAGCAGAGCTCGTCTTCGGGGGATCTTCTTTCGGAGATGATGGAGAGCGGGACGCCTCCCCCTACCGTACCGCCTAGCGAGGCGGGCGACCCTGAGGTGTCGTCGTGGAGGGTTTCTCTGAATCTGGCAGGGGCGGAAGATAGCTATGTGGCCCCCCAAGGCTCTCCGCGTGCGGCCTTCGAAAGAGGCCATAGGACATGTCCGGCACCGTCTGGTGCTCGGCCGGAGGAGCTAAAGATTCTGCTGGGGCGAGCTTCTATCTGAGAGGAGCACCGTGCGTTGATGGGCACGGTGATTGAAAGGATTTCATCCGCAGAAAGCGGATTGCATGAGGCCGTCAAAATTTTACTGACGGGTTTTGAGGTACGTTAGATAGTGTACACTTTTGTCAGTTGCGCATAAGTAAGATGCGCCCTGTGTAGATAGTAGCCCCTGAGACTCTGCGCGTTGTCAAGAAATGACGGCACGCATAGGATCATAATCCCAGGTCTAAGATGTCGCCTTTGAATGTAAGTGCCGAGGTGTCCGGAATCTAGCCGAACTGATGATGTAGCCGAACTAAAGCGGCAACTGGACGTGGCAGATGCCGACATCGCGCTTGTCAACAAGCGGCATCGGGTAAGAGGAGCTTCATGCAGGTGTCTTACAATGTGTGTGCTTGATGCAGATGGTACCGCCGCCGTGGAGAATCTTAGGGCAGAACTTGCCCGAGCTAAGGAGCAAGCCAGAAAAAGCGATGCGGCTGCCGAGAAGGCCCTTGAAGAGCTGAGAGCCGAACAGGCTGCTCACTGCCGAAGCAAAGAAGAGATGGCCGAGATGGACGAGAAGTTAAAGAGTGCTGCAGACCGTTGCAAACTTCTTGAGAAAGAAGACCGGGCGAGACAGACGGACTTAGAGAAGGCCGTTGCCGATGCCAAGGACGCTCGCTCTGCAATGAGAGCTGCGAAGGAGGAGCTGCGTCAGGCCGAATAGATTGAGGCTGGAATGCCCTTTATGCTGCGAAGGAAATTTTGTGATCCGAAGTTTGCTCCGTTGGACCAGATGTGGAGTGTGGAGGATACATATCTGGACTTGGCAGCGAGTGCTGCTGATGCGACCGAACACTTTCGAGATCAGAAAGATCGCGAAGTGGAAAAGCTTTTCTGGTCGCTGTTTCACAATCTAGAGCGTCCACTGGCAGTGGATGATCGTTTGGCTCAATGGGCCGAACTGAATAGGTTGTCTGGACTCGCCATGAAGTACGTCATGCGTCACCTGTGGCCGGGGAGATCGGAGCCGAAGAGTTATTTCAGCTTGGTGCAGTAATTCCTTGACGCGGTGCTGCGTATAAATGCATTGAAGAGGTCAGCATGCATAGAGGGCGGTAGGATGGCTCTTGCCCGTGTTAAGACATACTGGGCAGAGATGGAGACAACCGTTGTTGCGTCCCGAGATTCGGACAGAAGCCGAGTACCCTCCGAGCACTAGTTTCAGGAAGTTCTTGAAGGCGCTCGTGTAATAGAGGCCCAGTGCCCGAAAGATGCTATGTTATGATAGCATATGTAATTATAAAGTAATATTTTGATAAACTGTAGTGGCCTTTTTTTATACTTGTGCCTCCAAGTATTGGGAACACCTCCTGTGCGGCCGTTTTAAGATATATATATATATAGAATCTGGAAGATGGCAGTCGTTGGCTTCAGCCCCCATGCACATAGTGCGGGGGTGCTCGCTGAAGACGCATTTTCACACTTAACCCAACGTCTTGGTCCTACAAAGGAGGTGATAGCGCAGCGGGCCAGGCAACCGGATTATAATGCTTTAACACTTTCACTTAGCCATAGGAGTTTGACAATGAGACTCTTTAGGTAGCTCCTTGGTGGCAACTGCGCTCGTCCGAATTCGAGGCGCGTATGTGCCTGACCGGGAAGCGGCCCTTCGTTAAAGCGGAGCAATCCGATAGATTCCGACAGGTCATCGAGTGGCTGACCAGTCTCACACTACATCATGACAGTCAGTTTTCGGCTTTCTCTACTAAGGTGCTCGCCCGGCCGAACCGAGGGCACAATCGCAGTAGTTCTCCTGGTGCTACCTTAGCCGATAGAGTGGAACGTAAGGTAGCCGAACTCAGGAGCCGGGCAACCCAACATTTGACCAAAGACATGATTCGGAGCTGATGCATATAATGCCAAATCTCGCGACGCCGAACACTCCCTAAGGTGTTCGGTCTTTATGAGTGCGGGCAAAACAATACTCTTTATTAAAAAAGCCCCTAGTGTCCAGGTACGTGCAAAAATTTCTGACGTGGCCACATGCCAAGATGCCAGCCTCCTCCTTGGTTATATCAGAAAAAACCAGGGGATGTGTAGCAAAAAGAGACAGTAAAAAAGGTTTACGCAGGGTCTTAATCTAAAAAGAATCCTTTAGGACGGGTCCCTACTGCACGTCTGCGCCTGTGTCTCCGTTGTGCCGTATCCTGGATGGGCGCCGCACGACGTTCATCTGTAAAAGAGAGGAACTGAGCTGAAAACGGGTCGTGCTGAACAAAAGTTTAAAATAAGCTAAGTGTAAAGTAAAATATATAAAATTGAGCTTTATTGTCTCTTATTGTATATGCATGGAGCCCCTAGTGCGGGGGTATATGGATACTAAGCCTGTATCAATGATGATTTTGTACCGACCTCGTCTATCCGCGTTCGTGGTCTTTAATGACCTATTTCAAAGTTTTTTGGCCGGTGAGGCCATTTTACTGTGGGGCTGTCAAAGCGGCCGCACAGTCCCCCGCTTGGGGAGGCGCACTTTAGTGCTGCCCCTTCAAAGAGATGATGCCTCGTGGACCGGGCATCTTAAGCGTGAGAGATGCATAATGCGGTATTGCGTTAAAGCGGGCGAAAGCTTCGCGTCCCAGTAGTGCTTGATAGCGACTTGAGAACGGGATGATATGGAAGGTCAGCTTTTCGCGGCGGAAGTTATCGGCAGAGCCGAATATAACTTCGAGCCGGAGAAAACCCATACAATGGGTGTCCGGACCAGGTGTTACCCCTAGAAAGGAGGTTTTGCTGCTGCGGATTCTTGCTAGGTTTATCCCCATGTGCTAGATTGTATCCTGATATATCTAGTTTAGTCCGCTGCCACCGTCCATAAGGACATTTGAAAACTGGAGTCCGCCAATTATTGGATCGAGTATCAAGGCAGTCTAGACTACATTCTTGATATTCCTAGAATAATCTAGCTGATCGAAGATGATCGGTTTTGACAACCAGTGGCAGGACCCTTTGGGGATGGGCCGTGTGGTGCGTACCTTTACGGGCGCCGCATGTTTTGTTATGTGAAGTGAGTTCACTGTTTTTACTTCTTGTGGGAAGTTCTTTTGTTTCTTGGTGCTCTGCTTTTGGGGTTCGTCCTCGTCTTCGCTTGGTGTGTCGAGCCCCTTGTGTTCGGCATTGAGTCTGCCGGATTGTTTGAAAACCCAACAGTCTCTGTGGGTATGGTTAGCAGGCTTCCCGGGAGTACTGTGTATCTGACATATCCTGTCCAGGATTTTATTTAGGTTGGATGGATCGTCCCTGTTATCCTGAGGGGGCTATTTTTCCTGATTTTGTCGTGAATCCGACATTGACTGCTGTGCTCTTCGTACTTTTGTCCTTAGGCCGGCGACGGTCCTTGTTGCGTCGCGGTTTTCCGTTTCCATCCCTAGTTTCGGATGTACTTGGGTCGCTGGGGCTGCACCTTGCCAACCAGCTATCCTCCCCTGCACAAAAGCAGGTCATGAGGCTTGTTAGTGCGGCCATTGTTCTTGGCTTTTCTTGGCCGAGGTGTCTGGCGAGCCATTCGTCTCAGACGTTATGCCTGAAAGCTGCTAAGGCTTCGGCATCCGGATAGTCGACTATCTGATTCTTTTTAGTGAGGAATCTATTCCAGAACTGTCGAGCTGATTCTTCGGGTTGTTGAGTTATGTGACTAAGATCATCTGCATCCAGAGGGCGGACATAGGTCCCTTGAAAGTTTGCTCGGAAAGCATCCTCGAGCTCTTCCCAACTTCCTATTGTGTTTTCGGGAAGGCTTTTAAGCCAATGCCGGGCTGGCCCTTTATGCTTAAGGGGTAGATATTTTATGGCGTGGAGATCATCTCCTCTAGCCATGTGTATGTGGGGGATATAATCCTCGATCCAGACTCCAGGGTCTGTTGTTCTATCATATGCCTCTATTTTTACGGGTTTGAATCCCTCTGGGAATTCATAGTCCAGGACCTCGTCGGTGAAACATAGGGGGTGTGCGGCGCCCCTATATTTGGGTGTGCTGGATTCTGATGATGGCTTCATAGCGTTGCTTACGAGAGCTTGCTTTCTTGGCCCATAAATGGACCTGACTGGGCCATGATGCGAATCCTTAAGTGGGTTGCATGCCGATTTAGGTGCGGCGCCGCTTGCCGCTTTATGGGGTCGTCTATCCGACCGTGTGGCTTTTTCATTTTTTGAATGCGAGGGCTCTAGGGCCTCTTCATCGAATTCAGGTAGTAGCTTTCTTTTCGGATAGCTTTTAGTGCGGCGACTGTCGCCGTACTTATCTGTGGTATTGATTACTTTGCTCCATCTAATCTGGAGTGCGTCTTCCGCTGTTTTTAGCTTCCGCTTCTGCTTCTTTAGGCTGCGTGCAGTTGCAACGAGCCTTTTGTGGAGATTCTTCTGCTCCATTGGTTTATTCGGCGTGAGGTCGTCCGGAATGCCGTTTTCGCTAGGGGAGGGATGTTCGGTTTCTCTATCCGTGTTGCCCTGTTCGGACGGTTGCTCTAAGGCCTGCTCGTCATCTACCGGCTTGTCCTGCTCTATGGCTGGGTTTTTGTCGAGGCGGGGCTTGGGTCGGCATTTACGCCGACGCTTTGATTGCTTTTCGGGGGGTCGATCTCCCATCCCATCCCCTTTTTCCTCATTGTCGCTTCCTTTAGGGGTATCCACCATGTACACATCGTGAGATGAGGTGGCTGTCCAATGCCCTATGGGCGTTGGTTTGTCGGTATCTCCTGCATTGTCATCCATGCTGTCGATGTCTCCGGAGTCGAAGTTGAGCACCTCGTTTAAATTGTCGACAGTGGCTACCAAGTGGGTGGTGGGTGGGCTTTGAATTTCTTCATCGTTCGTATCCCATCCTCGCTGACTGTAGTTCGGCCAGGGCTCTCCTGATAAGGAGATAGACTTGAGAGAGTTCAGCATATCGCCACAAGGCGAACGCTGAAAGATGTCTGCGGTGGTGAACTCCATTATCGGCGCCCCATCGGATTCGATTGGCAGGGGCGCGGGGGGTTCGGAGTCTGGGGAGGAGTACGGATCCTCGGAGTCACGGGTCGTGCAGAGTGCGGGGCTAGCGTTCGGCTCGATCGCTTTCGGGATTGCAGCCCCTGAGGTGACGTCCAACCCCTCATCCTCAATTGGTGCAATAGGCTCCGAGTTAGGGGTCGGAACCGATGCGTGTGCGGCCTCCAGGACACTGTCCGGGGGCAGAGCTAGATCATGCCCCTCGAGATAGTGCGGCACACTTGGCCGTGGCTCGAGCCCGTCGAAGATGAAGTCTCCGCGGATGTCAGTCATGTAGTTTAAGGTTCCAAACCTGACTTGATGGCCAGGGGCGTAGCTTTCGATCTGCTCCAGGTGGCCGAGCGGATTGGCCCGCAGAGCGAAGCCGCCGAAGACGAAGATCTGTCCGGGGAGAAAAGTCTCACCCTGGACCGTATCGTTGTTGATGATCAAAGGCGCCATCGGGCCTAAAGAAGACAACACAGAGGAACCCTCAATGAAAGCACCAATGTCGGTGTCAAAATCCGCTGATCTCGGGTAGGGGGTCCCGAACTGTGCGTCAAGGCCGGATGGTAACAGGAGACAAGGGACACGATGTTTTTTACCCAGGTTCAGGCCCTCTCGATGGAGGTAATACCCTACTCTTGCTTGATTAATATTGATGATATGGGTAGTACAAGAGTAGATCTACCACGAGATCAAGGAGGCTAAACCCTAGAAGCTAGCCTATGGTATGATTGTTGTGTATGGAGTTGATTGCCTACGGACTAAAACCCTCCGGTTTATATAGACACCGGATAGGGTTAGGGTTACACAGAGTCGGTTACAATGGTAGGGGATCTTGAATATCCGCATCGCCAAGCTTGCCTTCCACGCCAAGGAAAGTCCCATCCGGACACGGGACGGAGTCTTCAATCTTGTATCTTCATAGTCCAGGAGTCCGGCTGAAGGTATAGTCCGGCTACCCGAACACCCCCTAATCTAGGACTCCCTCACCCGCCAAAGCAAAAGTGGTGATACCGGCACAGGAGATAATAACACTCCGGATAGTGCGGAAGACAACAAAAATCCCCTCCAGCAAGAGTTAGATCAAGAAGATGAAGGAGCTAGCTCTCCCGAGAGAGCGGGTGGCGGAGAGGAGGAGGATGACAATTACATGCCCCCCTCCGAAGACGAGGCAAGCCTCGGCGATGATGAATTCGCCGTACCAGAGGATCCCGTCGAACAAGAGCGCTTCAAGCGCAGGCTTATGGCCATGGCAAATAGTCTGAAGAAAAAGTAGAAGCAGCTTCAAGCTGATCAGGACCTGCTAGCTGGCAAATGGACTGAAGTCCTCGCGGCTGAGGAATATAAACTCCATCGTCCCTCCAAGAGTTACCCAAGGCGCAGGTTACTACCACGACTGGAGGAAGAAGCGTATGATACGGCTGATCGGCCACCTCGTGGCCACGATAGAGAGGCATTCCAGCGAAAAGCTCAGCCTCCACCCCAACGCCATCCAAATAAAAAGGCATGGGGGGATTCGCCTGACCTGCGAGACATATTGGAGGACAAAGCAAAGCATTCAAGATCAATCTACAGATCACGAGGGCGCACCACTCTACGAGACGGTAAATGTCATGCTGAATACAGTAAAAGCAAATCCAGCCGGGCCGAACACAGCGGGCAGGACCCATATGAGCTGCGTCGCGATATAGCCCAATACAGAGGCGCTGCACACCCCTTATGCTTCACAGACGAAGTAAAAGAACATCAATTCCCAGAAGGTTTCAAACCTGTAAACATTGAATCATACGACGGCACAACATACCCCGCAGTATGGATTGAGGACTTCCTCCTCCACATCCACATGGCCCGCGGTGATGACTTACATGCCATCAAATACCTCCCACTAAAACTCAAAGGACCAGCGCGGCAATGTCTTAATAGCTTGCCAGTGGACTCCATTAGCTGTTGGGAAGATCTGGAAGCCGCATTCCTCGACAACTTTCAAGGGACTTATGTGCGACCACCAGACGCCGATGACTTGAGCCACATAATTTAGCAGCCAGAAGAGTCGGCCAGGCAATTCTGGGCTCGGTTCCTTACAAAGAAAAATCAAACCGTCGACTGTTCGGATGCGGAGGCCTTAGCGGCTTTCAAGCACAACATCCGAGACGAGTGGCTAGCCTGGCACCTTGGTCAGGAAAAGCCAAAATCTATGGCAGCCCTCATGATGCTCATGACCCGCTTTTGTGCGGGAGAGGACAGCTGGTTGGCTCGCAGTAACAACATATCAAAAAACCATGGTACCTCAGATACCAAGGACGACAATAGCAGGTCACATCACAACAAGCATAAGCACCACATTAACGGTGAAAGTACCGAGGATACGGCAGTCAATGCCGGATTTGAAGGCTCTAAACCCGCTCAGCGGAAAAAGCCATTCAAACAAAGTACGCCGGGTCCGTCCAGCTTGGACTGTATACTCGATCTCTCATGTCAAATACACGACACCCTAGACAAGCTAGCCAATCACACCAATAGGGATTGTTGGGTGTTCAAGCAGGCCGGCAAGTTAATTGCCGAAAACAAGGACAAGGGGCCGCATAGCGATGACGAGGAAGAACCCCGGCAGCCGCACACTAGAGGACCGAAGAGGTTTCCCCCGCAAGTTCGGACGGTGAACATGATATACACAACCCACATCCCCAAGAGGGAGAGGAAGCATGCGCTCAGGGACGAATATGCGTTGGAGCTAGTCGCCCCAAAGTTCAACCCTTGGTTCTCCTGTCCGATCACCTTCGATCGCAGGGACCACCACACTAGTATCCATCACAGAGGATTCGCCGCACTGGTCCTAGACCCAATCATCGATGGATTTCACCTCACTCGAGTCCTTATAGACGGCGGCAGCAGCCTGAACCTGCTTTATCAAGACACAGTGCGTAAAATGGGTATAGACCCCTCAAGGATCAAACCCACAAAGACGACCTTTAAAGGCGTCGTTCCAGGCGTAGAGGCCCACTGCACAGGCTCAATTACACTGGAAGTGGTCTTCGGATCCCCGGATAACTTCTGATGCGAAGAGTTAATCTTCGATATAGTTCCGTTTCGCAGTGGTTATCATGCGCTGCTCGGACGAACCGCATTCACGAGATTCAATGTGGTCCCACATTATGCATACCTCAAGCTCAAGATGCCAGGACCTCGCGGAGTTATTACAGTCAACGGAAACACAGAGCGCTCTCTCCGAATAGAGGAGCACACCGCGGCCCTTGCAGAAGAAGCGCAAAGCAGCCTCTCAAGGCAATTTACTAGTTCGGCATTTCAAAGCCCGGACACCTTCAAGCGCGCTCGGGGCAATCGGCAAACAGACCGCCTGGCGCGATCTGAGCTCGCGTAGCAATACGGCGGCCACCCCAATCCCAGCCCAATGGCGTTGTTCGTGCCGTGCGTACATAATTACGCATTAAAAATACCATGGGCACAGGTGGGGAGGGGGGCACAACTACGGCACGCCCAAAACGTGGCCTAAACCGCACCAGGGGCTTCCCGTTTGGTTATTTTTCTTTTTCTTTCAGGACTTCAATCTTTGGAAACACTGTCTGGCAACACTATTGCCGAACACATGATACAGCAACCAATGAGGCCGACAACTATGGAATTCCCAGGTGGATTACTGATTTCATATAATTCCTCAGCTCGCCCTTGGAAGGGACATAGTCCTACTCTTCTGCTTATTACACTATCTGTATGACTCTGCTTTAATGCAATTTTTTAATATACAATGCATGACATCACAACTATTATCGCATTTTTGTTATATGTATACATATCTATGTGTTCATTAATGACACCTAGCAACTGTACACTCTGGTACGGCCAATGCACCAGGGGCTTACGTACCCAATATGGTGTGAAAAGTCCGAACACTTGCACAAGTGCGGCACCCCGAACTTATAGCATTATATGCATCAGCTCTGAATCATGTCTTTGGTCAAATGTTGGGTTTGCCTGGCTCCTATGTTTTGGTACCTTACGTTCCGCTCTATCGGCTAAGGTAGCACTAGGAGAACTACTGCAATTGTGCTCAGGTTCTGCCGGGCCGAGCACATTAGTAGGGAAAGCTAAAACTGACTGTCATGATAAGGCGAGAGACTGGTCGCTGTTCGGCAAGGTTTTTCGAGTCCCTAAAGACTTATTCCGCTTAGGGCGAGGGGCCGGCTCCGTCCGGCTTATAGGCGTGTATCGCGCCCCGAATTCCGCCTTCCGAATACCAGGGGCTTCGCCGAAATTTAAAATTATAGAATTCTATGGCTAAGTGAGAGTGATAAAGCATTATTAGTCTGGTTGCCTTGTTCATTGTGCTGAGCACCTCCCTCGAAGGACCCAAACATGGGAACAAGAGTGCTCGGGTTTAGCCCGAACACCCCAGCACTCATGGTATGGGGGCAGAAGCCAAGGACTAGCCATCTCTCAGATTGGATAAATAGCCAAACAGAAGGTAATATTTTAAATTCACACAAGCGTTGCATAGCGCATATGAAACAAGTTTTCATCAGACAGAATAAAAAACGAGCAAGTCTCATTCAAATATTACATTTTGTGAACACTCATCCGCGATAAGACAGGCGCCCGGCAAAACACCCTCGTAGTACATCTCGGGGTGGCGGTGCTCCTTGCCCTCCGGCGGCCCCTCCTTGATCAGCTTCACGGTGTCTAGCTTGACCCACTGTGTTTTTACACGGGCGAAGGCCCGGCGTGCACCTTCAATGCAGACGGATCGCTTGACGACCTCCAGCCGTGGGCAGGCATCCACAAGCCGCCTCACCAGGCCAAAGAAGCTGTTCGGAAGTGCATCGCCAGGCCACAACCGGACTATGAAGCCCTTCATGGCCTGATCGGCCGCCTTATGTAGCTCGGCCATCTGCTTCAGCTGGTCACTTATCGGCACCGGATGTTCAGCCTCAGCATACTAAGACCAGAACAGCTTCTCCGTCGAGCTACCGTCCTCGGCATGGTAAAATTGTGCGGCATCGGACACACCGCGGGGCAAATCTGCGAATGCTCCTGAAGAGCTCCGGATCCGGGTAAGTAATCGATAATTTACTTGACATGCTTGCTTTGTATATAGAAAGCCTTACCTGCCGCTATCTTCTTTATCGCGTCGATCTTCTGAATGGCCTTCTGGGTCTCGGCCTTGGCACTCTTCGCGCTCTCATGGGCCGCGGCAAGCTCAGACTCTCGCGTCTTCAAGTCAAGCTCCAACGCCTCGTGCTTCGTCACGAGAGCCTGGAGCTCTTGCTGCACCTCGCCCACCCGAGCCTCGTGCCTCTCTTGCTCGGTGCGCTCCTGGGCCGCCTTCTCTTCGGCCTGGGACAGTGCTTGCTTCAGGGTCACCACCTCGGTCGTGGCCCCTGGCAAACATACAATGACCTTGTCATTTAGCAATCGCGTCCCTTTTCTCATCTATAGATGGGGTATTACTTACCCTTGTTCTCCTCGAGCTGCCTCTTAGAAAGGCCGAGCTCTTTCTGGGACCCCTCGAGGGCCTCCTTCAGTACGGCGACCTCTGCAGTTAGTGCAGCGGACGCCAGCAGCAAAGTCTGCATATGCATATTGACATACTTATATTAGACTCCTGCGATATTATTTGATCCTCTGTTCGGCTTTTCTTTGTGAACACCAAACAAAGCATCAGGGGCTACTGTCTATGCGGTAATATTTCTACTACATTTTAAAACACTTACCTCGAAGCCTGTTAGAAGGCTAGTACAGGCTTCCGTCAATCCGCTCTTGGTGGACTCAACCTTCTGGATCACCGCACTCATGATAGTGTGGTGCTCCTCCTCGATGGAAGCGCTGCGAAGCTCTTCCAACATAGTGTCCGGCGCCTCTGGATGGACAGAGGTCACCGGCATAGGCGTCTCACCCCCCTTAGAAGGGGACCGCATGCCCGAGCTCGGAGCCGTTGGAGGGTCTGGCGCGGTGTTCGGCTGAGGGCCGAACTCGGAGCTCTTGGGGACCCCATCCCCTCGGCTCCCGGAGTCCGAAAGGTCGCCTTGAGGCACCTCCGGGACTGTCCCCCCTCGATCCGGTGCCTCTTGAGACAGCACCTTGGCGTCGTCGGCTGGATGAGGGGAGGTGGCGGTCGAGACTAGATCGCTATCCATGTCCGACGAGCCCAGGGAGCCGTCCGAGGATACCTCGATATTGGCTCGGGGCGGCCTGCACAATTGAGTTTGGCGTTAGGGAAAGCAATGCGACAAAGGAATCCTATGGGTTACTTTGGAATCCAAAAACTTACGATCTCCCCTGGGGCTTGGCCCTAGGCAACGACCCGTCTTCACTTTTGTCGGCGGCGGTAGAGCTGTCCGAAAGGAGCGTCCTTCCCTTCTTGGACCCTCTGGCCTCCCCAGTTGGGGCGACCTTCCTTTTCTTGTATCTCCCAGTCGGTGGGGGATCCTCTTCTTCCTCTTCCTCGTCTTCAGGGGAAGAGTGCGCCGCAGACTCATCGGACGGTGAGTCCGACGACGCCTAGCATCAGGAACTCTTTCGAGCTCCCTTGGCCTTCTGGGTCTTCTCCGGCACCTTATAAATGGCCGGAGTCAGCATCTTCGTCAGAAGAGCGTCTGCGGGGCCTTCGGGCAAGGGAGTCGGATAGTCGATCTGTCCGGCCATCTTCTGCCAGTCCTGTTAACAGCACTGGAATTTAGATCATGCATAGAATCAATCCATATAGAAAACAAGTATCCTGTGAAAGGTAAAACAACTTACCGCACTAGCGTGGCGCTTCGCGCTGAATCCGCGATCCTCAGTAATGGGGGGAGGGACCGCGGCGCCCTTGAACTGTACCCTCCAGGCATCTTCATGAGTCGTGTCGAAGAGCCTGTTCAGAGTTCGGTGCTGCGCCGGATTGAACTCCCACAAGGTAAACTCCCGTTGTTGGCACGGGAGTATCCGGCGGACGAGCATAACCTGGACTATGTTGACAAGCCTTAGCTTCTTATCCACCAAGTTCTAAATACATGACTGGAGTCCGGTCAGCTCTTTTGAATTACCCCAGGACAGGCCCTTCTCTTTCTAGGAGGTGAGCCGCATGGGGATGCCAGATCAGAACTCGGGGGTCACTACCCATGCGGGGTCGCGCGACTCGGTGATATAGAACCACCCCGATTGCCACCCCTTTATGGTGTCCACGAAGGTGCCCACGAGCCATGTGATGTTGGGCATCTTGCCCACCATGGCGCCTCCGCACTCCGCCTGGCGGCCGCTCACTACCTTCGGCTTGACATTGAAGGTCTTTAGCCATAAGCCGAAGTGGGGCTTGATACAGAGGAAGGCCTCGCACACGACGATGAACGCCGAGATGTTGAGGATGAAGTTCGGGGCCAGATCGTGGAAATCCAGGCCGTAATAAAACATGAGCTCCCGGACGGAGGGATGGAGAGGGAATCCCAATCCGTGGAGGAAATGGGTGAGGAATACCACCCTCTCATGGGGCTCGGGGGTGGGGATGAGCTGTCCCTCATCTAGGAGCCGGTGCGCGATATCGTCGGGCAGGTATCCGGCTTTCCTCAGTTTCTTGACGTCTCCCTCCGTGACGGAGGAGACTGTCGGTGTCAAAACTGACGGATCTCGGGTAGGGGGTCCCGAACTGTGCGTCTAGGCTGGATGGTAACAGGAGGCAAGGGACACGAATGTTTACCCAGGTTTGGGCCCTCTCGATGGAGGTGAAACCCTACGTCCTGCTTGATTAATATTGATGATATGGGTAGTACAAGAGTAGATCTACCACGAGATCAGAGAGGCTAAACCCTAGAAGCTAGCCTATGGTATGATTGTTGATGTGTATGTTGTCCTATGGACTAAAACCCTCCGATTTATATAGACACTGGATAGGGTTAGGGTTACATAGAGTCGGTTACAATGGTAGGAGATCTGAATATCCGTATCGCCAAGCTTGCCTTCCACGCCAAGGAAAGTCCCTTCCGAACACGGGACGGAGTCTTCAATCTTGTATCTTCATAGCCCTGGAGTCTGGCTGAAGGTATAGTTCGGCTATCCGAACACCCCCTAATCCAGGACTCCCTCAGTAGCCCCTGAACCAGGCTTCAATGACGACGAGTCCGGCGCGCGTATTGTCTTCGGCATTGCAAGGCGGGTTCCTCCTCCAAGTACTTCATAGAAGATTTTGGACACAAAGATAGTGTCCGGCTCTGCAAAATAAGCTTCCACATATTGCCATAGAGAGAATAATATTTACACAAATTTAATCTGCTGACGTATTTTGTAGTGTGACATCACACCACGGCGAAGCTTTTATTCGAACCATTTTACTGTCCCATCTCAGCGCGTTATGCGAGGCAGTTTCCTTGGCATGTCTTGTTAAAGCAGAGATCGTGTCCCCTTATTCCGGGATTCTCATCAATACGGGCATGGGTAACCCAACCGCTTCTAGGATTCCTAGATTATAGGCAAGCCCAAACGGACACGGAGAGGACGCTTGATATTCACCCGCTTTATAAAGGGACCAGGCTTTTATTTTTCCCTCCCGTGCTCAATCGAATCCTTCCCCCACCTCAAGCCCAAGCGCCCGAAGTTCAGGTCAGGTGCTCCGAACCTTCAGTCATGTCCGAATCTAGCCTTCAAGGCCGATGGGTGCCTTCCTCCATCACAGAAGAAGACATCAAAAAGTTGAGGGAGGACAAATCTCTGACCGTCGAGATTTTGCATCGGCTGCCTCCCCGAGGGCAGGTCGTCCCTATCCCCGAACCCAACGAGAATGTTGTGTTTGTTTCCCACTTCCTCCGAGGTCTAAGCCTTTCCCTGGATCCTTTCGTCAGGGGTTTGATGTTTTATTATGGGCTAGACTTCCATGATCTAGCTCCGGACTCCTTTCTTCAAATCACGACATTTATTGTCGTGTGCGAGGCCTTCCTCTGGGTTACCCCTCACTTTGGCTTGTGGCTCAAGACCTTTGAAGTGAAGCCGAAGATGGTCGAGGGGCAACATGCAGCGTGTGGAGGTGCCTCAATACACAAGATGACAGGAGCTCCGTGGCCCAAAGGTTCCATCCCCGAGGTGTCTAAATTGTGGCAACAGGAGTGGTTCTACATCACGACTCCTAGAAGTGCCAAGTGGGCAGCCGCCCCTATTTTCCGCTCGGGCCCTCCACCACAACTGATGTCATGGATCAGCAGAGGCCTGAGCTGGGGCCCAGCCAAGGACGTGCCTATACTGCAAAGCCGCATTCGGGATCTCTTCAATGGAGATTTCAGTTTGGTTGCGGTAATACAAGTCATGCTGGTTTGTCAAGTCCAACCTTGCAAACGCCGGCCTCTTCGCCTATGGGAATTCAATCCCGAGGGACCGCGTGTCATTCAAAATTTTCTCGGCCTGACGAACGAGGAGATGTAGAAGTCATTCTTCGGACCTCAGGTGGAGTGTCCGGAAATCACCGAGGACGTGGGCCTGAGTAGTAACCGCGCCGCCGAACAGGTAAGGCATCTTCCGACCGAACATACTGTCTCTCAGTTGTTACGAAGTTATTTCTGAGAGTTTGCCTTTTGATCAAGACTGGCTAGCAAAGGCAAAGTTGATTCGGTGTTCGGCCCCCCTCCCTGAGGGTTTGGAAAATCCGGTCTTGGAAAAGATGCTCCAGATTGCACCTTGCCCGGAGCCCTTGAAGGAAGATACTGCGGAGGACAGTAAGGGCGGACGCGGGCCCCCAACGCTGCCCATTCTAACTGAGGGAGCGGGCATCTCCATGAAGGAATACGACCGGAAGAGGAAAAGGACCGCTCCCGGGGATTCGGAAGCCGAAGCTTCCAAACGGGAGAAGAAGTCTCCCACCGAGGGTCCTACCTTGGGGGGTGCTGTTGCGGCACAAAGTCTGCGGGGGGATCAATTCTCCCGTGAGTCGTAAGTGACCCGTAATACTTTAAAGAGTACAGATATGCCATCTTTTTCTTTTGAGAAAATAACCACCGCATATATCTTAGCAGTTCGGGCCTTAGCCCCTCTCAAATGAGCTCGTCTTCGGGGGATCTTCTTCTAGAGACGATGGAGAGCGAAACGCCTCCTCCGCTCCGGAAGTGGGCGACCCTGAAGTGTCGTCGCGGAGGGCCTCTCCGAGTCTGGTGAGGCCAGAAGATAATCCCATTGACCCCCGAAGCTCCCAGTGTCCGGCTCCTGAAGAGAGCAGACAAAAGAGTCCGGCACCGTCTAGTGTGCGATCGGATGTGCTGAGGGAGTTGGTGAGGCGAGTGTCCCTCTCAGATGAACACCATGTGCTGATGGATACGGTGATGGAGAGAATATCATTCGCCGAAAGCGGATTACATGAAGCTTTTATGAGTCTATGACAGGTTTTGAGGTACGTAAAAGAATGTATGATAGTCCTACACATGCTAGGTGTGCCCTGCGTAGATAGTAGCCCCTGAGACTCTAGTTGTCGTCGGAAAGGACGACGAACAGAGGATCATATTCCCAGGTAATAACCATACTGCCTCTATGTGCAGGTGATGGAAGCTCCAGTGGCTAGTCAGACTAGCCACTTTGCCCATTTAGAACGGCAGTTGGACGCGGTAGACACCGATATCGAGCTTGTTAACAAAAGGATTGACGAGGCACAGGGTAAGTGTCATTATCTGGTGAACATCACATAAGAAGAGTAGCATGATGCCAGTATCTTTAATATATTGTGACTACAGATGGGGTTGCCACTGTTGAAGCCTTGCGGGCAGAACTTGCCCGAGCCAAGGAACAAGCGAGGTTGGGTAATGCGGCTACTTTAAAGGCAGCCGAAGAGTTGCAAGCCGAGAAGGCCGCACATGGCGAGAGCCGAGACAAGATGGCCAAGATGGCCATAGAATTAAAAGCCGCCACCGACCGTTGCCGGTTTCTTGAAAAGGAAAACCAGGCGAAGGCATCGGACCTTGAGAAGGCTGCTGCAACAAGAAAGGACCTCCACTCTGCTATGAGGGCAAAGAAGGAGGAGCTGCGGGAAGCCAAGGATATTGTAGCTGGGAAATCCTTTATGTTGCGGAGGAAGTTCGGAGATCCACGGTATGCCCCTCTAGATCGGCTGTGGAGCTCGGAGTATGTGTATACGGATTTGGCGGCGAGCGCTGCCGATGCGGCCAAGTACTTCCAGGGTCAGACGGACCGTGGAGTAGACTAACTGTTTTGGAGACAATTCCATACTCCTGAGCGTCCACTTTCATTGACTGACCAATTAGCCGAATGGGCCGAACTAAATAGGTCGTCCGGACTCTCCATGAGGTCTGTTGTGGATCAGTTATGGCCGGAAGGGTCAAAACCGAACAACTATTTTGGCTTGGTGCAGCAGTTACTTGATGTGGTGCCGTGCATTGATGCGATGAAGAGGTCGGCGTGCATAGAGGGCACAGGGATGGCCTTTGCCCGTTTCAAGGCATACTGGGCGGAGATGGATGCTACCAATGTTGCAGCGCGGTATTTGGCCATAGGTCGAAAGGCTGCTGAGCACTACTTTGAAGAAGTTCTTGAGGGTGCCCGTTTGGTAGAGACCCAGTGCTCAAAAAATATTATGTTTGAGCGATATGTAATCTCATTGTAAGCAAAATGCTTTTATAGAGTTTTATAAGGCTATTTTTATACTTTTGCCTGAAAGTAATATGATGCCTCCGTGGCGGCCGTTTTCGTATACATGTGTATAACCTGAAAGATTGCAGTCGTCGGCTTCAACCCCCACGCATATAATGCGGACGTGCTAGCAAAAACACAAGTTCACACTTAACCCAACGTCTTGGTCCTATTAAGGAGGTGATAGCGGAGCGAGCGAGGCAACCGGACAATAATGCTTTAACACTTTCACTTAGCCGTAGGAGTTTGACAGTGGGGCTACTAGATAGCCCCTGGTGGCTCCTCACTCTCCCGATCTCGGGGTGCATACATGCCTGGCCGGAAAATGGCCCTTCGTTAAGGCGGAGGAATTCCAACATTCCCACAGGTCATCGAGTGGTTGACCAGTCTCATGCTATATCATGATAGTCAGTTTTCGGCTTTCTCTACTGAGGTTCTCGTCCGGATGAACCAGGGCACAATCGCAGTAGTTCTCCTGGTGCTACCTTAGCCGGTAAAGCGGAACGTAAGGCACCAAAACACAGGAGCCGGGCAAACCCAACATTTGACCAAAGACAATGATTCGGAGCTGACGCATATAGGGCCAAACTCGCGACGCCAAACACTCCCTAAGGTATTCGGTCTTTTTTGGTATAAACCGGGCCTAAATAGTGGCCTTTGTAAGAAGCCCCTTGTGTCCAGGTACGTGGATTGTTCTGGCGTGGCCACATGCCAAGACGTCAGCATCCTTCACAACGGTGGATATGTATCAACAAGAGACAGTAAAAAAGGTTTACGCAGGGTCTTAATCTAAAAAGAATCCTTTGAGCGGGTCCCTGCTACACATCTGCGTCTGTGTCTCCGTTGTGCCGTATCCTGGACGGGTGTAGCATGATGATCGTCTGTAAAAGAGAGGAAGTTAAGTGAAAAAGTTGTCGTGCAAAAAGATAGTTTTTAAAGAAACCATGTATAATTGAAGATGATAAGAAATTGCCACTTGTCTGCGCGCGTTGAGCCCCTTGTATTGACAAATAGGGGTGTGATCACTTATTCGGTGTAAATAGCGTCGCCGGACTCGATCGCTGGTCTGGATGCCTTTAATGTTCGGCTGCCAAGGCAACCTCACTCTCTTCGGCGCGCAGAGAGCGCTTGATATCTCCGTGCACTGTAATGATGCCACGTCGACCGGGCATCTTGAGTGTTAGGGAGGCGTAGTGTGGTATTGCATTAAAGCGAGCGAAAGCTTCGCGTGCGAGCAGTGCTTGATAGCCACTTTGAAACGGAGCGATGTGGAAAGTTAAATGCTCGCGATGGAAGTTATCGGGGGAGCCGAATGTAACTTGTAATGAGAGGGACCCCATACACCGAGCCCCTGGGCCTGGCGTTAATCCTTTAAAGGTAGTATTGCTATGGCGAATTTGTGTTGGGTCTAACCTCATCCCGCGGATTGTATCCTGATATATTAGGTTTAGGCTACTGCCACCGTCCATCAAGACTTGTGTGAAGTGATATCCCTCAATTACTGGGTCTAATACCAGGGCAGCCCATCCTGTGTGCCGGATACTTGCTGAGTAATTGTGATGGTCGAAAGTGATCGGTTGAGATGACCAGTGGCAGGACTTCACGGTGACAGGCACTTGGGTATGTTTTCCTAGGAGTGCCATGTTGTTTTTTCCCCTGATCACGTGTAACACGTTTATTGTTTTGACTTCTGGTCGAAATTTCTTTTGTTCCGCCGTGTCTTGTTTGGGAGGCTCGTCCTCGTCTTCACTTGGTGTATCCTCCCCCTTGTGTACGGCGTTGAGCTTGCCGGACTGCTTGAAGACCCAACATTCTCTGTGGGTATGATTAGCGGGTTTACCAGGGGTACTATGGATCTGGCATACTTGGTCCAGAATTTTGTTGAGGCTGGACAGTTCATCCCTGGTGCCTTTAGGGGGCGGCTTTTGACCTGGCTGAGAGCTTTTGAATCCGGCATTTATTGCCGTGCCCTTCGTGCTATCTTCTTTAATCCGGCGTTTTCTATTGCTGTTGCGCCGTGATTTAGTGTTTCCATCACTAACTTCGGATGTACTGGGGTCGCTGGTGCTGCATATGGCTAGCCAGTTGTCCTCACCAGCGCAAAAGCGGGTCATGAGGTTTGTCAATGCAGCCAACGTTCTCGACTTATTTTGTCCGAGGTGTCTGGCGAGCCATTCATCACGGACGCTATGCTTCAAAGCTGCCAAGGCTTCGGCGTCCGGACAGTCAACAATCTGGTTCTTTTTAGTAAGAAACCTGTTCCAAAGCTTTCGGGCTGACTCTCCGGGCTGTTGAGTTATATGACTCAAATCGTCTGCATCCAGAGGTCGGACATAAGTCCCTTGAAAATTTGCCCGAAAGGCGTCTTCGAGCTCGTCCCAACTTCCAATGGAGCTTTCAGGGAGGCCTTTGAGCCAGTGACGAGCTGGCCCTTTGAGCTTGAGGGGTAAGTACTTGATGGCGTGGAGATCGTCTCCTCGAGCCATATGGATGTGAAGGATGTAGTCCTCAATCCAGACTCCGGGGTTTGTTGTTCCGTCGTATGCCTCTATTTTTACGGGTTTGAATCCCTCTGAAAATTCATGGTCCAGCACCTCATCGGTGAAACACAAGGGGTGTGCGGCACCCTGTAGCTGGGTGTGCCACGTTGTTCGGATGTTTGTTGTGTTGCATTGTATGCTGGGGCGCGCTTGCATGGTCCATAGATGGATCTTGTTGCGCCGTCTGTTGGGTGCGAGCCTTCGCATGGGTCGCGTATTGTATTGTGAGCGGCGTTTTATGCCGCTCTGTGTTGGTAGAAGGGTCGTCTATCCGACCAGGTGGCTACTTTGATATTTGGTTGTGGGGGGTCTGAGGCCTCCTTATCGAATTCGGGTAGCAGCTTCCGCTTTGGGTAGCTCTTGGAGGGGCGCTTGTGGCCGTACCTCGCTACTGTGTTGAGTATTTTGCTCCATCTAATGTGGAGTGTGTCTTGCGCAGCCTTGAGCCTTTGCTTCTGTTTTTTCAGACTCCTCGCGGTGGCAACAAGCCTTTTACGGGCAGTCTGCTGCCCCGGGTGTCTGTCCCGCGTTATGTCGTCCAGACCATTATCCTTGATAGGATTTGTTTCTTCGGTTTGATTGTCCGGATTGCCGTTGTCTGGCAGTGGTTCGCCCAGCTCCAATGCTGGGTCTGTGTGATCGCTATTTCTGTCGAGGCGAGATTTGGGGCGGCGCTTGCGTCACCGCTTTGACTGCTTTTCGAGGGAACAAGCCTTCGGTGCGTCCTTCCGCTCCTCGTCGCCATCTTTTGGTGCATCCACCATGTATACGTCATATGACGAGGTGGCGTTCCAGGGCCCAATAGGCGCTGGTTCTTCACCGTATCCTTCATCGGCGTCCATACCGTCGATGTCTTCGGAGACGAAGTCGAGCATGTCAGTTAAATCGTCGACAGTGGCTACAAAGTGGGTGGTGGGTGGGCTTTGAATTTCTTCATCGTCCGAATCCCCACCTTGCTGGCCGCAATCCGACCAGGGCTCTCCTGATAAAGAGAGAGACTTCATGTCACGACCGGTTTTCCGGGTATAAATTTCCAGAAAATGGCCGTTGTGCTCACCAGCCCCAGGATTACTGTTAGCTGATGAGGCACCAACTTGATACAGAAGTTCCAAGCAAAAATACAAAACATGTAGTACAAGACCATTCGGGCCTGAGAGTACAACAATTGGTTTCTAGTGGTCGATGGCGGAAGCGGTTTGTGAGTCATCAGTGTCTATGGACTCCATTTCCCACAGGAACAGCTGACCAGGTCAACTCCTATCTTCGCGAGGCTGATATCACCGTTGGTTAGTTTCCGGGGCTGTCACCGCAACGCTCCTCTCCATGCAGAAATCTAGCCAAGACAATAGCCAGGGACAAGCCAGTGAGTACTTTGAATGTACTCGCAAACATTATGAACACTGGGATAATATAATTGATAATCATGCACTGAAAAAGTCTATGATCACATCGTCAGTCATAAATAAAACATCTTTTATGCATGCAAGCAGGTTGTTTATATGCAACATGATGAATAAGCAATAATGGAGTGGGAATAAAATGCCGCAGTCAGGCGTCTGAACGACACCACCTAAAGGGCTTATAAAGTAAATAAATAACAAGCAATGCCACAGTCGGGCGTCTCAGCGACACCACATAAAGGGCTTATAAAACAAATAATCACAATGAATATCCAGGAGGTAGAACCGTCCCAGGGATACTCAATGATATAATGGGTTAGTCCATAATAATAATAATAATAATCTTCACAAGTCACAAGTCACAGTCCAAGTTCTGGTTTAACAATCTCTCCTCCGAAGACCGACACTAAGACCAACACTTGACCCATCCCAGAATGTAATCCTTAACCATGGACACAGCTATTCGAATAGGTTTAATCTCTGCAGAGGGTGTACTCTTTACCCACGAGTAACGGATTCCTTTAGTCCATTGGGACTAATTCCGTCTATGGCCTTTTAGTTGAAAACACGCCTAACTTGCACACACCAGCTTAACTCATCGGTGTCTGGAATCACCCACGACACTTGTTAAGCAAAACTCTAAGTGGGGAGGCTACAACCTCGCGTAGCATGGGATCAAATTTATATCGCGCACTCTAAGGGGTGGCCTCCCCTCTCGGTCCTAACCGGAAACACCCATGCCCCCTGACTAGGTGGCATGCCTACCGGATACAACCGACATCTTCCACCATGGCCTCTCTGTACGGTGTGTGCTGGAAAGGGGTTGACGACTTACTGAACCGTACCCTACCTGCGGCAGGGACGAGTGGTAGTACGAGGCAAATATGGGGGTTACTGGAACAAGACTCGATCTATGGCCGACTCTGGAGGCTTATAAGTTCCCTGCATGACATGTATATCAAATATATTTCAACTGACGAAATCACCACCCATTATACCTTACTATGCCATACCGGACATAACCGTCCCGACGGGGACCGGCGACAAGCTCACTCCTACCGAAGGCAGAGGCTTTCCCGGATTCCTTTCCGGCATGCATGCAAGGCACATGAGAATGATTACCATCACAAGTATATTCATTTCCAACAGCAAGGAAATCACTAATATGCCTTCATGCAAATAATCACATCGCCACATAAAATAACGAGTTCTCCGAAATGAGATGGTGTTATAAACGAGTCAACTAACACACCAAAAATATTATGCCGGGATTCAGAATGCTTGCCTTCATGGTGTGGAAGGGCAGGGTGCACTCCAAATCTTTTGAAAGCTTTCTTCTCTTCCAAAATCCTATTTTCAAAAATATGCAAATAACACATATTTCAAAAACTGTACAAAAAAGTTGTTTGGAAAATTTTCAAATAAACCTCAAAATAAACTAGACAAAATTTGAGGGATGTAGGAAAAAGAATCAACTCATTTGGAGTTGTATTTAAAAAGTTAAGCTCAGTCAAAGTTTTGGTCAAAATCTGTTATTTTAAATTAAAACAGAAAAAGAAAAACGTTTTGAATATACGTACACGTCAAAGGCGTATTCTGGAAACGCGCCTCCACTTATCCAGCATGGACCGAGCGTGTGTCACTGACAGTGGGCCCGCCTGGCCCACTGGTAAGGTTTGACTAGTCGACCTTCCCTCCTCTTCCTCTGCCCGAGAGGGGGTGGAACTCCGGCGACGCTTGCCGGCGAACGGCGGCACCGTTCGACACACCGAGGGTGGGGATGGATCCGCGGTTCGAGGGCGGTCCTTCCGGTGGTTGTTAGTCAGGTGGGGATGAAGGGAGTCGCCGGCGGTGAGCTTTGCGGCGGCCGGTGGCTTCGGGAGTTTTGGGCGCTTGAACTACGGTGGCTCCCGGTCGGGTTTGAGTAGCTGGGCGGCTCCGCAAGTCGAAGTGGAGTCATTTGGTGGCGTTGGACGGACGGGAGGGGCTCTGGTTGCGGTGAATGGAGCTGGGACGTGGCGGCGGCCGAACCGGCCGGAGTTGGGGAAGACGGCTTTCCCCCGACGATTGCTGGCTGTGGGGGTGCCATGGGGGTGGCCTGAGGTCGCCTAAGTGCTCGGATGAGCTCGGGGGCCTCCTTTTATAGCGCGACAAGGTCGGTTCCGCGGCGGTGGATAAGGCTGCCGGCGACCGATGTTCTGTAGCTTGCAGGGCAACATGGCGGGGCTGGCGATGGCGGCAGGAGCTAGCGGACGAGCGGGCACTGCTCCAGGGGCGAGATGGCGAGCGGGAGAGGCTTGGGCGGCGCCGACCTGAGCAGGGCTGTCGGGCGGCCGTGGCGGCTAGCTCCTGGCTTGCCGGAGCCATGGCGAGGGGCTCTTGGCACGTTGCGGTGAGAAGGGGAGCGTGTGGCACGGCCCTGCAGAGCGGGCCAAACCCAGGGGCGCGACGCGGCGGCTCGGGCGCGGCACGTGCAAAACGCGTGCTCTGCTCGCGCCAAGAGCACGCACGGAACATGCTCGACAAAATGCCAGGGCATGCTAGAGGTCTCGGGTGAGGTTGGGGTTTAACAGACCTAGGTTAAAGTCATCTAGAGGCTTAGTGGACAGGTTAGTTTCATCAGAGGTGCAAGTTCACAGTGCAATGACAAAATTCATGTCAAAGCTGTTCATGCACTCTAGGTGTTTGACAAAATGCCACAGGCACCTAGGCATTTCTTGGAGTGGCCAAAACTTCTAGAGTGGGGTCTCTTTAGATGAATAAGAGGGTGGTGAGGTTAGTTTGTGAAAAGCACAAACTTGTTAGTGCAAGTTTTGCAAAACTACAATTCTGGAAAGGAGATAAATGGCATTATTTCATGAACCAAAAATGACCCAAAGGGTGCATGCTCCTGGACTTAAGGGTTTTGCAGGGAGGACTACAAGTAGGAAAAAGAATCAAGAGCCAAGGAGCAAGCAAAAGTATGGTTGTTGTACAAACCATCAAGTTGGTCCAGAATGAAAATGGGGTTGATACACTCATATATTTCAAATAACATCATTGGGTTTTTGCATAAGGTTGAATCATATGATACTACTAACATCCCATAATTTTGGTGGAGGCTAGAAAGAGATACTTTAATGGGTTGTAGTGCAAATTTGCACTCTGGACCAGAGAAGAGAATTGGGTGTAGAGCTCAAAATATTTCATGAATAAAAGATATTTTTGTATAAAAGTGATTTAAAAACATCACATGACATCTCCAAATTTTGGTTGGAATTTTAAGTGAATTTATCAAATGGTTGTAGTTCAATTATGGCCATATAACCTTGGAAAACCATTTTTCAAGAAAATAAAGATCAAGCAAATTAATTATGTAATTTGTTCTACTAATAAAAGAAAAGTTTTTCTAGAGAGGTTAAACAAGTCCAATAACATATTTGAAAAGTTTTCACTTTGGGGAAAAGCTCCATAATAACAAGGGAGAAAAATGGTTCAAAAAATATCAAAAGGGAGCCCAGAAAATAAAAGTTTTAATCTCCTGGCAAAATTTTAATTAACAAACAAAGTTAAAATTTTGGGGTGTCGCAACACTACCCCCCTTAAGAAAAATCTCGTCCTCGAGATTTGTTCAAAGTTGTTTTAAGAAAAACTATACGCAATAAAAATGTGGCTACAGTGAGAGGGCAATAAGTGGTGAAAAACCACAGTGTCAATACTCGTGCTGCGTGGAAAAATCTACGGTTCGGGACAAAAACATGAGATTTCTACGCTGGATATAAATTTAGAATAACTTCTAAATTTAAATATACGCTGGTCGTACCCGAGAGCACAGTGCTCTCTCTGGCCGACAGGTGGACCCGGGGCCCACTGTCAGCCTCTTCTTCTCCCTTTGGTTCTCTCTTCTTCCTCTCTCCCACGCGCTTTCCCGCGCTTTCTCCACCGGCGACGCCTAGCGCGTAGGGCATCTAGGCCGTACCGTGGTAGTGCGCGGCGTGCTAGCTGCCGGTGCAGCATGCACTTACCTCGCGGGCCAGCATGCTGTCGGCATTGCTCGCGGATTCGTCTCCGAACACCGGCGATCAGCGACCAGCGGCGTTGGTGGACTTCGCCCATCGTACACCGAGCTCGAGCTATAAAATGGCCGGGGTGCCCCTCTCTTCTTCCTCACACCTGGCCTCACTTCTCCTCCTCCTTCTTCCTCCATTACTGCTTACAAAAGCTCGGGTTAGGCTCTAATGGCGGAGGCGATGCCGGACTGGTTTGCGATCCTGATATGCGGAGGTCTGGCGACACTGCTGGGGCTCTCCGTGCTCCTGTGCGCGATGATCCTCGACGATCGTCGCGACGCTGCTGCTCGGGTATTAGCTCTCCGCGGTGGTGGTGATCACGAGGAGTAGATGGGGTGTGCCGGGTGCTAACTGTTGTTAGGGCGTGATTAGCTGGATGTAACACCGTTGCAAAGTTTTGCAAACAGTGTATGTATTTGAATGATTATGGTTGTGAGTCTGCTGCCGTGGTGCTGTGTGAAATTAATTTATCCACATCGTGAGAAGGTGCAGATGTAGCAACTCAGGGAAAAGAAATCTCACTCCAGGATTTTGCGAGGGAAAAACAGTTAATTTAAAGGGGCATAAACCACAACAAAAACTACACACATTAGTAGAAGCCAAATAATTGACTCGTCGTACAAACTCAGGGTATCACGCATAAGTCACACACATAAATAAATGTTGCAATAATGAACACCGCAGCGACGTCTAAAATGGAAACGGTAACTGGACGGGGTCCCTACAAAATGTCTCTGGTACTGGGATACAATCCTCTTCTATCGGGGGAAGTGGATTTACCAGTCGATGCACGTGTCTCTCCTGGTCAGGCCTTAGTGCTCTGCCGATGGGGATCTGAGGATTTAAATCTGCGAGGCTCTGGAGATAACCCATCACACGTTGGGTTAAACGCTCTTGAGCGATGACGTACTGGACAAGATTGGCCAGGACTGGTCTCTCTCAATTCGTCCACCGGGAAAAGATGTCACTCCTCCTAGTGCTGCACGGCTCGGGAAGTAATAATACCCTCGTTCGCTGGCATAGGGTACCGCGAATCGAAGGCGAGCAAGCGCTTCGTATGCAACAGCTTCTATGGCCATATGTGGGGTTGGCATAGATTTCCCCATGAAGGAGACCTCCGTTGGATCTTGGTTTGAGTTTACGGGAGGGATGTGTACTGCTGCCCAATATCTCGAGGTGGAAGGAGTGATTCTCGATTTGAACAGCTCGTACTGGGGTGGCTGGGTAGCGCCCATGGGACTACAGGTAAAATACCACAATATTTTGACAAAACTACCCGGGGTTGCATCTGGGGTTCTCAGATAAATACTAGGGCTCGGCATGGTAAGAAATGGTTGTGAGGATGGTGCACAAGATGAGGGGTTCTTGGCAAGGTCATGCGGTGGCCTTTTTATAGAACCGGAGCTGGGTCGTTTTACCGTGGTGAAAGGTAATGAAATTTCCAGCTCTGCTCCAAGGGTCGAGGTCAAGCCACAGATACACACATTTCACAAAAGTGACGTGTTACTGTGGGGGTTGTCGGAGAGGTTTTTGGTAACTGTGTCTTGGATAGAAATTTATATTGCATGCTGTCATATCCATGTAAGGCTACAGAGGCACAACGACAGGCGGCGTTTGTTTACAAGGTCACACGATTACAAAGTGAGGATACACTGGGACTCGACACTACTCGAGTGACTTAGTCTACCTCGTTTATATCCAAGCGGGCGTGCCTTGTGGATGTCGAGGCTTCTCCATGGGTCTCACCGTCGGAATTAGCTAGAGTGGGTTGAGGGGCTGCAGGCTCGGGGTAGCGATGGTGACCATCTCGGGGATTGTTGGCCACAACCCCGTTGGAGTGTGCTCCCAAGAGGCGACGAAGCACTTCTGGGGTCATCAAAGCACCTTGGCCGACGGCTAGGGCAGATCTCAGGGACTCGATCGGGTGTCCAAACAGCACGACTGGGTTGTCGGCGTTGGGCTCGTTCTCTTCTCTCACCGGGGCTCGACGAACCAGCTCTCCACACGAGCTACGATTAGATCAATGGTGATTTGATCGAACAGTTCCTCTAGTGCACCTACATAGCGCACTAGATGCAACAATGCAGGATCTGTCTCGTGATCTCCGTTGGCAAATTGGGGTGGCCTACCATACCCTTCACGTCTGGGGTAGTAGTGGAACGAGCGACAGTTAACTCTGGGCGACAAGTGTCGGAGATGAACTATAGCTTCTCGAGCAGCTGGTTGGATGGCTTGAGGCTCAAAGGAAGTTGTCCTTCTAGTGAACCTGTAGGGGCGCTCGGGCGCTAGACCCCTACTGTAGATGTGTACAGTGGCCCAGAATTGTCGGCTCTCACTACTCATGGGTCCTTGGTACACAACATATTCCGGGGGCTCTTCTAACGCATAGGCACGACGGGTGAGGTTTGCGAGTATGGTCACAAAGCCTCCAAGGTTGGTTGCTATGGTCTCATTGTGCAAGAAAGGCCAGGCATTGTGGCTCGGTTTGGGTAGAGGTTGTGCAGTGTTGGGTTGAGGCTAGCATGCCCCTTTATAGAAAAGGGGACGGAGTCTTCCTTCGCACGCTTGCGAAAAGACTATTTAGGATTCGGTCACTAGCGCATGAGCGACAGGTTAGGTTGATAGGTTGGGCACCGACTGCCAAAAGGTGTTGGGTCACTGTGTGGCTATCTTGCACGAGAAGCTTGGCTGGGGTTTGGTTATGGTTTGGTGGGTTGGTTTGCCTAAGTTTATAGACCTGACTAAGATAGGATTAGCCAATGGTTAGCCTGGCTCTGATACCAAGTCTGTCACGACCGGTTTTCTGGGTATAAATTTCCAGAAAATGGCCATTGTGCTCACCAGCCCCAGGATTACTGTTAGCTGATGAGGCACCAACTTGATACATAAGTTCCAAGCAAAAATACAAAACATGTAGTACAAGACCCTTCGGGCCTGAGAGTACAACAATTGGTTTCTAGTGGTCGATGGCGGAAGCGGTTTGTGAGTCATCAGTGTCTATGGGACTCCATTTCCCACAGGAACAGCTGACCAGGTCAACTCCTATCTTCACGAGGCTGATATCACTGTTGCTTAGTTTCCGGGGCTGTCACCGCAACGCTCCTCTCCATGCAGAAATCTAGCCAAGACAATAGCCAGGGACAAGCCAGTGAGTACTTTGAATGTACTCGCAAACATTATGAACACTGGGATAGTATAATTGATAATCATGCACTAAAAAAGTCTATGATCACATCGTCAGTCATAAATAAAACATCTTTTATGCATGCAAGCAGGTTGTTTATATGCAACATGAATAAGCAATAATGGAGTGGGAATAAAATGCGGCAGTCGGGCGTCTGAACGACACCACCTAAAGGGCTTATAAAGTAAATAAATAACAAGCAATGCCACAGTCGGGCATCTCAGCGACACCACATAAAGGGATTATAAAACAAATAATCACAATGAATATCCAGGAGGTAGAACCGTCCCAGGGATACTCAGTGATATAATGGGTTAGTCCATAATAATAATAATAATCATAATCTTCACAAGTCACAAGTCAGAGTCCAAGTTCTGGTTTAACAATCTCTCCTCCAAAGACTGACACTAAGACCAACACTTGACCCATCCCAAACTGTAATCCTTAACCATGGACACGGCTATTCGAATAGGTTTAATCTCTGCAGAGGGTGTACTCTTTACCCACGAGTAACGGATTCCTTTAGTCCATCGGGACTAATTCCGTCTACGACCTTTTAGTTGAAAACACGCCTAACTTGCACACACCAGCTTAACTCATCGGTGTCTGGAATCACCCACGACACTTGTTAAGCAAAACTCTAAGTGGGGAGGCTACAACCTCGCGTAGCATGGGATCAAATTTATATCGCGCGCTCTAAGGGGTGGCCTCCCCTCTCGGTCCCAACCGGAAACACCCATGCCCCCTGACCAGGTGGCATGCCTACCGGCTACAACCGACATCTTCCACCATGGACTCTCTGTACGGTGTGTGCTGGAAAGGGGTTGACGACTTACTGAGCCGTACCCTACCTGCGGCAGGGACGAATGGTAGTACAAGGCAAATATGGGGTTTACTGGAACAAGACTCGATCTATGGCCGACTCTGGAGGCTTATAAGTTCCCTGCATGACATGTATATCAAATATATTTCAACTGACGAAATCACCACCCATTATACCTTACTATGCCATACCGGACATAACCATCCCGACGGGGACCGGCGACAAGCTCACTCCTACCCAAGGCAGAGGCTTTCCCGGATTCCTTTCCGGCATGCATGCAAGGCACATGAGAATGATTACCATCACAAGTATATTGATTTCCAACAGCAAGGAAATCACTAATATGCCTTCATGCAAATTATCACATCGCCACATAAAATAACGAGTTCTCCGAAATGACATGCTGTTATAAACGAGTCAACTAACACACCAAAAATATTATGCCGGGGTTCAGAATGCTTGCCTTCATGGTGTGGAAGGGCAGGGTGCACTCCAAATCTTTTGAAAGCTTTCTTCTCTTCCAAAATCCTATTTTCAAAAATATGCAAATAACACATATTTCAAAAACTGTACAAAAAAGTTGTTTGGAAAATTTTCAAATAAATCTCAAAATAAACTAGACAGAATTTGAGGGATGTAGGAAAAAGAATCAACTCATTTGGGGTTGTATTTAAAAAGTTAAGCTCAGTCAAAGTTTTGGTCAAAATCTGTTATTTTAAATTAAAACAGAAAAAGAAAAACGTTTCGAATATACGTACACGTCAAAGGCGTATTCTGGAAACGCGCCTCCACTTATCCAGCATGGACCGAGCGTGTGTCACTGACAGTGGGCTCGCCTGGCCCACTGGTCAGGTTTGACTAGTCGACCTTCCCTCCTCTTCCTCTGCCTGAGAGGGGGCGGAACTGCGGCGACGCTTGCCGGCGAACGGCGGCACCGTTCGACACACCGAGGGTGGGGATGGATCCGCGGTTCGAGGGCGGTCCTTCCGGTGGTTGTCAGTCAGGTGGGGATGAAGGGAGTCACCGGCGGTGAGCTTCGCGGCGGCCGGTGGCTTCGGGAGTTTTGGGCGCTTGAATTACGGTGGCTCCCGGTCGGGTTTGAGTAGCTGGGCGGCTCCGCAAGTCGAAGTGGAGTCATTTGGTGGCGTTGGACGGACGGGAGGGGCTCTGGTTGCGGTGAATGGAGCTGGGACGTGGCGGCGGCCGAACCGGCCGGAGTTGGGGAAGACGACTTTCCCCCGATGATTGCTGGCTATGGGGGTGCCATGGGGGTGGCCTGAGGTCGCCTAAGTGCTCGGATGAGCTCGGGGGCCTCCTTTTATAGCGCGACGAGGTCGGTTCCGCGGCGGTGGATAAGGCTGCCGGCGACCGACGTTCTGTAGCTTGCAGGGCAACTTGGCGGGGCTGGCGATGGCGGCAGGAGCTAGCGGACGAGCGGGCACTGCTCCAGGGGTGAGCTGGCGAGCGGGAGAGGCTTGGGCGGCGCCGACCTGAGCAGCGGGCGGCCGTGGCGGCTAGCTCCTGGCTTGCCAGAGCCGTGACGAGGGGCTCTTGGCGCGTTGCGGTGAGAAGGGGAGCATGTGGCACGGCCCTGCAGAGCGGGCCAAACCCAGGGGCACGACGCGGCGGCTCGGGCGCGGCACGTGCAAAATGCGTGCTCTGCTCGCGCCCAGAGCACGCACGAAATGTGCTCGACAAAATGCCAGGGCATGCTAGAGGTCTCGGGTGAGGTTGGGGTTTAACAGACCTAGGTTAAAGTCATCTAGAGGCTTAGTGGACAGGTTAGTTTCATCAGAGGTGCAAGTTCACAGTGCAATGACAAAATTCATGTCAAAGCTGTTCATGCACTCTAGGTGTTTGACAAAATGCCACAGGCACCTAGGCATTTCTTGGAGTGACCAAAACTTCTAGAGTGGGGTCTCTTTAGATGAATAAGAGGGTGGTGAGGTTAGTTTGTGAAAAGCACAAACTTGTTAGTGCAAGTTTTGCAAAACTACAATTCTGGACAGGAGATAAATGGCATTATTTCATGAACCAAAAATGACCCAAAGGGTGCATGCTCCTGGACTTAAGGGTTTTGCAGGGAGGACTACAAGTAGGAAAAAGAATCAAGAGCCAAGGAGCAAGCAAAAGTATGGTTGCTGTACAAACCATCAAGTTGGTCCAGAATGAAAATGGGGTTGATACGCTCATATATTTCAAATAACATCATTGGGTTTTTGCATAAGGTTGAATCATATGATACTACTAACATCCCATAATTTTCGTGGAGGCTAGAAAGAGATACTTTAATGGGTTGTAGTGCAAATTTGCACTCTGGACCAGAGAAGAGAATTGGGTGTAGAGCTCAAAATATTTCATGAATAAAATATATTTTTGTATAAAAGTGATTTAAAAACATCACATGACATCTCCAAATTTTGGTTTGAATTTTAAGTGAATTTATCAAATGGTTGTAGTTCAATTATGGCCATATAACCTTGGAAAACCATTTTTCAAGAAAATAAAGATCAAGCAAATTAATTATGTAATTTGTTCTACTAATAAAAGAAAAGTTTTTCTAGAGAGGTTAAACAAGTCCAATAACATATTTGAAAAGTTTTCACTTTGGGGAAAAGCTCCATAATAACAAGGGAGAAAAATGGTTCAAAAAATATCAAAAGGGAGCCCAGAAAATAAAAGTTTTAATCTCCTGGCAAAATTTTAATTAACAAACAAAGTTAAAATTTTGGGGTGTCGCAACACTACCCCCCTTAAGAACAATCTCGTCCTCGAGATTTGTTCAAAGTTGTTTTAAGAAAATCTATACGCAATAAAAATGTGGCTACAGTGAGAGGGCAATAAGTGCTGAAAAACCACAGTGTCAATACTCGTGCTGCGTGGAAAAATCTACGGTTCGGGACAAAAACGTGAGATTTCTACGCTGGATATAAATTTAGAATAACTTCTAAATTTAAATATACGCTGGTCGTACCCGAGAGCACAGTGCTCTCTCTGGCCGACAGGTGGACCCGGGGCCCACTGTCAGCCTCTTCTTCTCCCTTTGGTTCTCTCTTCTTCCTCTCTCCCACGCGCTTTCCCGCGCTTTCTCCACCGGCGACGCCTAGCGCGTAGGGCATCTAGGCCGTACCGTGGTAGTGCGCGGCGTGCTAGCTGCCGATGCAGCATGCACTTACCTCGCGGGCCAGCATGCTGTCGGCACTGCTCGCGGATTCGTCTCCGAACACCGGCGATCGGCGACCAGCGGTGTTGGTGGACTTCGCCCACCGTACACCGAGCTCGAGCTATAAAACGGCCGGGGTGCCCCTCTCTTCTTCCTCACACCTGGCCTCACTTCTCCTCCTCCTTCTTCCTCCATTACTGCTTACAAAAGCTCGGCTTAGGCTCTAATGGCAGAGGCGATGCCGGACTGGTTTGCGATCCTGATATGCGGAGGTCTGGCGACACTGCTGGGGCTCTCCGTGCTACTGTGCGCGATGATCCTCGACGATCGTCGCGACGCTGCTGCTCGGGTGTTAGCTCTTCGCGGTGGTGGTGATCACGAGGAGTAGGTGGGGTGTGCCGGGTGCTAACTGTTGTTAGGGGGTGATTAGCTGGATGTAACACCGTTGCAAAGTTTTGCAAACAGTGTATGTATTCGAATGATTATGGTTGTGAGTCTGCTGCCGTGGTGTTGTGTGAAATTAATTTATCCACATCGTGAGAAGGTGCAGATGTAGCAACTCAGGGAAAAGAAATCTCACTCCAGGATTTTGCGAGGGAAAACAGTTAATTTAAAGGGGCATAAACCACAACAAAAACTACACACATTAGTAGAAGCCAAATAATTGACTCGTCGTACAAACTCAGGGTATCACGCATAAGTCACACACATAAATAAATGTTGCAATAATGAACACCGCAGCGACGTCTAAAATGGAAACGGTAACTGGACGGGGTCCCTACAAAATGTCTCTGGTACTGGGATACACTCCTCTTCTATCGGGGGAAGTGGATTTACCAGTCGATGCACGTGTCTCTCCTGGTCAGGCCTTAGTGCTCTGGCGATGGCGATCTGAGGATTTAAATCTGCAAGGCTCTGGAGATAACCCATCACACGTTGGGTTAAACGCTCTTGAGCGATGACGTACTGGACAAGATTGGCCAGGACTGGGTCTCTCTCAATTCGTCCACCGGGAAAAGATGTCACTCCTCCGGGTGCTGCACGGCTCGGGAAGTAATAATACCCTCGTTCGCTGGCATAGGGTACCGCGAATCGAAGGCGAGCAAGCGCTTCGTATGCAACAGCTTCTATGGCCATATGTGGGGTTGGCATAGATTTCCCCATGAAGGAGACCTCCGTTGGATCTTGGTTTGAGTTTACGGGAGGGATGTGTACTGCTGCCCAATATCTCGAGGTGGAAGGAGTGATTCTCGATTTGAACAGCTCGTACTGGGGTGGCTGGGTAGCGCCCATGGGACTACAGGTAAAATACCACAATATTTTGACAAAACTACCCGGGGTTGCATCTGGGGTTCTCAGATAAATACTAGGGCTCGGCTGGTTGTGAGGATGGTGCACAAGATGAGGGGTTCTTGGCAAGGTCATGCGGTGGCCTTTTTATAGCACCGGAGCTGGGTCGTTTTACCGTGGTGAAAGGTAATGAAATTTCCAGCTCTGCTCCAAGGGTCGAGGTCAAGCCACAGATACACACATTTCACAAAAGTGACGTGTTACTGTGGGGGTTGTCGGAGAGGTTTTTGGTAACTGTGTCTTGGATAGAAATTTATACTGCATGCTGTCATATCCATGTAAGGCTACAGAGGCACAACGACAGGCGGCGTTTATTTACAAGGTCACACGATTACAAAGTGAGGATACACTGGGACTCGACACTACTCGAGTGACTTAGTCTACCTCGTTTATATCCAAGCGGGCGTGCCTTGTGGATGTTGAGGCTTCTCCATGGGTCTCACCGTCGGAATTAGCTGGAGTGGGTTGAGGGGCTACAGGATCGGGGTAGCGATGGTGACCATCTCGGGGATTGTTGGCCAGAACCCCGTTGTAGTGTGCTCCCAAGAGGCAACGAAGCACTTCTGGGGTCATCAAAGCACCTTGGCCGACGGCTAGGGCAGATCTCAGGGACTCGATCGGGTGTCCAAACAGCACGACTGGGTTGTCGGCGTTGGGATCGTTCTCTTCTCTCGCCGGGGCTCGACGAACCAGCTCTCCACACGAGCTGCGATTAGATCAATGGTCATTTGATCGAACAGTTCCTCTAGTGCACCTACATAGCGCACTAGATGCAACAATGCAGGATCTGTCTCGTGATCTCCGTTGGCAAATTGGGGTGGCCTACCATACCCTTCACGTCTGGGGTAGTAGTGGAACGAGCGACAGTTAACTCTGGGCGACAAGTGCTGGAGATGAACTATAGCTTCTCGAGCAGCTGGTTGGATGTCTTGAGGCTCAAAGGAAGTTGTCCTTCCGGTGAACCTGTAGGGGCGCTCGGGCGCTAGACCCCTACTGTAGATGTGTACAGTGGCCCAGAATTGTCGGCTCTCACTACTCATGGGTCCTTGGTACACAACATATTCCGGCGGCTCTTCTAACGCATAGGCACGACGGGTGAGGTTTGCGAGTATGGTCACAAAGCCTCCAAGGTTGGTTGCTATGGTCTCATTGTGCAAGACAGGCCAGGCATTGTGGCTCGGTTTGGGTAGAGGTTGTGCAGTGTTGGGTTGAGGCTAGCATGCCCTTTTATAGAAAAGGGGACGGAGTCTTCCTTCGCACGCTTGCGAAAAGACTATTCAGGATTCGGTCACTCGCGCATGAGCGACAGGTTAGGTTGATAGGTTGGGCACCGACTGCCAAAAGGTGTTGGGTCACTGTGTGGCTATCTTGCATGAGAAGCTTGGCTGGGGTTTGGTTATGGTTTGGTGGGTTGGTTTGCCTAAGTTTATAGACCCGACTAAGATAGGATTAGCCAATGGTCAGCCTGGCTCTGATACCAAGTCTGTCACGACCGGTTTTCTGGGTATAAATTTCAAGAAAATGGCCGTTGTGCTCACCAGCCCCAGGATTACTGTTAGCTGATGAGGCACCAACTTGATACAGAAGTTCCAAGCAAAAATACAAAACATGTAGTACAAGACCCTTCGGGCCTGAGAGTACAACAATTGGTTTCTAGTGGTCGATGGCGGAAGCGGTTTGTGAGTCATCAGTGTCTATGGGACTCCATTTCCCACAGGAACAGCTGACCAGGTCAACTCCTATCTTCGCGAGGCTGACATCACTGTTGCTTAGTTTCCGGGGCTGTCACTGCAACGCTCCTCTCCATGCAGAAATCTAGCCAAGACAATAGCCAGGGACAAGCCAGTGAGTACTTTGAATGTACTCGCAAACATTATGAACACTGGGATAATATAATTGATAATCATGCACTTAAAAAGTCTATGATCACATCTTCAGTCATAAATAAAACATCTTTTATGCATGCAAGCAGGTTGTTTATATGCAACATGAATAAGCAATAATGGAGTGGGAATAAAATGCGGCAGTTGGGCGTCTGAACGACACCACCTAAAGGGCTTATAAAGTAAATAAATAACAAGCAATGCCACAGTCGGGCGTCTCAGCGACACCACATAAAGGGCTTATAAAACAAATAATCACAATGAATATCCAGGAGGTAGAACCGTCCCAGGGATACTCAGTGATATAATGGGTTAGTCCATAATAATAATAATAATCATAATCTTCACAAGTCACAAGTCAGAGTCCAAGTTCTGGTTTAACAATCTCTCCTCCGAAGACCGACACTAAGACCAACACTTGACCCATCCTAGACTGTAATCCTTAACCATGGACACGGCTATTCGAATAGGTTTAATCTCTGTAGAGGGTGTACTCTTTACCTACGAGTAACGGATTCCTTTAGTCCATCGGGACTAATTCCGTCTACGGCCTTTAGTTTGAAAACACGCTTAACTTGCACACACCAGCTTAACTCATCGGTGTCTAGAATCACCCACGACACTTGTTAAGCAAAACTCTAAGTGGGAAGGCTACAACCTCGCGTAGCATGGGATCCAATTTATATCGCGCGCTCTAAGGGGTGGCCTCCTCTCTCGGTCCCAACCGGAAACACCCATGCCCCCTGACCAGGTGGCATGCCTACCGGCTACAACCGACATCTTCCACCATGGCCTCTCTGTATGGTGTGTGCTGGAAAGGGGTTGACGACTTACTGAGCCATACCCTACCTGCGGCAGGGACGAATGGTAGTACGAGGCAAATATGGGGGTTAGTGGAACAAGACTCGATCTATGGCCAACTTTGGAGGCTTATAAGTTCCCTGCATGACATGTATATCAAATATATTTCAACCGACAAAATCACCACCCATTATACCTTACTATGCCATATCGGACATAACCGTCCCGACGGGGACCGGCGACAAGCTCACTCCTACCCAAGGCAGAGGCTTTCCCGGATTCCTTTCCGGCATGCATGCAAGGCACATGAGGATGATTACCATCACAAGTATATTCATTTCCAACAGCAAGGAAATCACTAATATGCCTTCATGCAAATGATCACATCGCCACATAAAATAACGAGTTCTCCGAAATGAGATGGTGTTATAAACGAGTCAACTAACACACCAAAAATATTATGCCGGGGTTCAGAATGCTTGCCTTCATGGTGTGGAAGGGCAGGCTGCACTCCAAATCTTTTGAAAGCTTTCTTCTCTTCCAAAATCCTATTTTCAAAAATATGCAAATAACACATATTTCAAAAACAGTACAAAAAAGTTGTTTGGAAAATTTTCAAATAAATCTCAAAATATACTAGACAGAATTTGAGGGATGTAGGAAAAAGAATCAACTCATTTAGAGTTGCATTTAAAAAGTTAAGCTCAGTCAAAGTTTTGGTCAAAATCTGTTATTTTAAATTAAAACAGAAAAAGAAAAACGTTTCGAATATATGTACGCGTCAAAGGCGTATTCTGGAAACGCGCCTCCACTTATCCAGCATGGACCGAGCGTGTGTCACTGACAGTGGGCCCGCCTGGCCCACTGGTCAGGTTTGACTAGTCCACCTTCCCTCCTCTTCCTCTGCCCAAGAGGGGGCGGAACTCCGGCGACGCTCGCCGGCGAACGGCGGCACCGTTCAAGACACCGAGGGTGGGGATGGATCCGCGGTTCGAGGGCGGTCCTTTCGGTGGTTGTCAATCAGGTGGGGATGAAGGGAGGCGCTGGCGGTGAGCTTCGCGATGGCCGGTGGCTTCGGGTGTTTTGGGCGCTTGAACTACGGTGGCTCCCGGTCGGGTTTGAGTAGCTGGGCGGCTCCGCAAGTCGAAGTGGAGTCATTTGGTGGCGTTGGACGGACGGGAGGGGCTCTGGTTGCGGTGACTGGAGCTGGGACGTGGCGGCGGCCGAACTGGCTGGAGTTGGGGAAGACGGCTTTCCCCCGATGATTGCTGGCTGTGGGGGTGCCATGGGGGTGGCTTGAGGTCGCCTGAGTGCTCGGATGAGCTCGGGGGCCTCCTTTCATAGCGCTTCGAGGTCAGTTCCGCGGCGGTGGATAAGGCTGCCGGCGACCGGCAATCTGTAGCTTGCAGGGCAACGTGGCGGGGCTGGGGATGGCGGCAGGAGCTAGCGGACGAGCGGGCACAGCTCCAGGGGCGAGCTGGCGAGCGGGAGAGGCTTGGGCGGCGCCGACCTGAGCAGGGCTGTCGAGCGGCCATGGCGGCTAGCTCCTGGCTTACCGGAGCCGTGGCGAGGGGCTCTTGGCGCCTTGCGGTGTGAAGGGGAGCGTGTGGCGCGGCCCTGCAGAGCGGGCCAAACCCAGCGGCGCGACGCGGCGGCTCGGGCGCGGCACGTGCGAAACGCGTGCTCTGCTCGCGCCCAGAGCACGCACGGAACATGCTCGACAAAATGCCAGGGCATGCTGGAGGTCTCGGGTGAGGTTGGGGTTTAACAGACCTAGCTTAAAGTCATCTAGAGGCTTAGTGGATAGGTTAGTTTCATCAGAGGTGCAAGTTCACAGTGCAATGACAAAATTCATGTCAAAGCTGTTCATGCACTCTAGGTGTTTGACAAAATGCGACAGGCACCTAGGCATTTCTTGGAGTGGCCAAAACTTCCAGAGTGGGGTCGCTTTAGATGAATAAGAGGGTGGTGAGGTTAGTTTGTGAAAAGCACAAACTTGTTAGTGCAAGTTTTGCAAAACTACAATTCTGGACAGGAGATAAATGGCATTATTTCATGAACCAAAAATGATCCAAAGGGTGCATGCTCCTGGACTTAAGGGTTTTGCAGGGAGGACTACAAGTAGGAAAAAGAATCAAGAGCCAAGGAGCAAGCAAAAGTATGGTTGCTGTACAAACCATCAAGTTGGTCCAGAATGAAAATGGGGTTGATACACTCATATATTTCAAATAACATCATTGGGTTTTTGCATAAGGTTGAATCATATGATACTACTAACATCCCATAATTTTGGTGGAGGCTAGAAAGAGATACTTTAATGGGTTGTAGTGCAAATTTGCACTCTGGACCAGAGAAGAGAATTGGGTGTAGAGCTCAAAATATTTCATGAATAAAAGATATTTTTGTATAAAAGTGATTTAAAAACATCACATGACATCTCCAAATTTTGGTTGGAATTTTAAGTGAATTTATCAAATGGTTGTAGTTCAATTATGGCCATATAACCTTGGAAAACCATTTTTCAAGAAAATAAAGATCAAGCAAATTAATTATGTAATTTGTTCTACTAATAAAAGAAAAGTTTTTCTAGAGAGGTTAAACAAGTCCAATAACATATTTGAAAAGTTTTCACTTTGGGGAAAAACTCCATAATAACAAGGGAGAAAATGGTTCAAAAAAATCAAAAGGGAGCCTAGAAAATAAAAGTTTTAATCTCCTGGCAAAATTTTAATTAACAAACAAAGTTAAAATTTTGGGGTGTCACACTTTAGTGACTTCAAAATATCGCCAAAAGGCGAGTGCAGTAAACTCCATGATCGGCGCTGAATCGGATTCGATTGGCCGAGGCGCAGAGGGTTCAGAGTCCGGCTCCTTGGAGTCATGAGTCTCGCGGAGTGCGGGGCTGGTGTTCAGCTCAATCGCCGTTGGGATTGCAGCCCCTGAGGCGGCGTCCAACCGCCCATCCTCGATCGGCGCAGTTGGCTCCAAATTAAGGATCGGAGCTGATGCGGGTGCGGCCTCCAGGGCACTGTTCGGCGCAGAGCTAGATCATGCTCGTCGGGACAGTGCGGCGCACTCGACAGTGGCTCAAATCCGTCGAAGATCAAGTCCCCGCGGGTGTCAACTGTGTAGTTTAAACTTGCAAATCTGACCTGACGGCCAGGGGCACAGCTTTCGATCTGCTCCACGTGGCCAAGTGAATTGGCCCACAGTGCGAAGCCGCCGAAGACGAAGATCTGTCAGGGGAGGAAGGTCTCACCCTGGACTGCATCGCTATAGATGATCGTAGGAGCCATCGAGCCTGACGGCGACGACACAGAGGGAATCTCAATGAAAGCACCAATGTCGGTGTCAAAACCGGCGGATCTCGGGTAGGGGGTCCCGAACTATGCGTCTAGGCTGGATGGTAACAGGAGGCAAGGGACATGAAGTTTTACCCAGGTTCGGGCCCTCTCGATGGAGGTAAAACCCTATGTCCTGCTTGATTAATATTGATGATATGGGTAGTACAAGAGTAGATCTACCACGAGATCAGAGAGGCTAAACCCTAGAAGCTAGCCTATGGTATGATTGTTGATGTGTATGTTGTCCTACGGACTAAAACCCTCCAGTTTATATAGACACCGGATAGGGTTAGGGTTACATAGAGTCGGTTACAATGGTAGGAGATCTGAATATACGTATCGCCAAGCTTGCCTTCCATGCCAAGGAAAGTCCCTTCCGAACACGGGACGGAGTCTTCAATCTTGTATCTTCATAGCCCTGGAGTCCGGCTGAAGTTATAGTTCGGCTATCCTAACACCCCCTAATCCAGGACTCCCTCAGAGACCATCCACTTGCCTCCCGCTCCGGACATTGTTGGAGAAGGTTGAGGTGGAAGTGAGGACTTGAGTGCTAGAGATCGAGTGTGTGGGAGCGGATGAGCAGAGGAGGAAGAAGGCGTGGATAGAAAGGTGAATCCTTATCCCTTTATATGGGCGGACAAAATTAAACATCCCCACTTGCCTGGTAAAACTCGCTTATCCCACAAGCGCCGCAATTTTTGGCGTGGTTGGGTTACCCACGACCGTATTGATGAGAATCCCGTAATAAGGGGACACGATCTCTGCTTTGACAAGACGTGTCGAAAAACTGCCTCGTGTTATGTGCGGGGCTGGTTAAAAGAAACGGTTCGAATAATAACCGGGCCATGACGTAATGTCATGTTGCCAAAACAAGCTAGCAGATTAGATCTGCAAAAACATTATTCTCTCTATGGTGAAATGTGGGACTTATTTTGCAGGGTCGGACACTATCCTTGTATTCAAATTCTTCTGTGATGTATTCGGAGAAGGAACCCGCCTTGCAATGCCGAAGACAACTGCGTGCCGGACTCATTGTCATTGAAGCCTGGTTTAGTGGCTACTGAGGGAGTCCTGGATTAGGGGGTCTCCGGACAGCCGGACTATCTCCATTGGCCAGACTGTTAGACTATGAAGATACAAGATTGAAGACTTCGTCTCGTGTCCGGATGGGACTCTACTTGGCATGGAAGGCAAGCTAGGCAATACGTATATGGATATCTCCTCCTTTGTAACCGACCTTGTGTAACCCTAACCCTCTCCGGTGTCTATATAAACCGAAGGGTTTTAGTCCGTAGGACAACAATCACAACATACAATCATACCATAGGCTAGCTTCTAGGGTTTAGCCTCTCTGATCTCGTGGTAGATCTACTCTTGTAACACCCATATCTTCAATATTAATCAAGCAGGACGTAGGGTTTTACCTCCATCAAGAGGGCCCGAACCTAGGTAAAACTTCGTGTCCCTTGCCTCCTGTTACCATCCGGCCTAGACGCACAGTTCGGGACCCCCTACCCGATACCGCCGGTTTTGACACCGACACTCTCCATTCTTTTCCGCCAATGTTCTATCTGGTGATTCTCAGGAAGATACTAACGGAGCTTCAAGTTATCATTCTTCGCTCTGTTTTCTTTTCCAGTGGATTCAATTCAAGCTTTGGTTTTGAGCATAGTCCTTTCATTTGTCCAATGTCTTCTCATGCTGGTGCACCTCTTAATCATCCACTTCTTGCTATTCACTTGTTCTGGAGTGCTGAAGATATCTCAGAAGGCTCATCTTTTCATTCAAGATCGGTTCAACCTATTCCGAGGTTGTTATCTCATTCAAGCCATTGAATTCAACCGATGTGATCTCTCTTTTCAAGCAATCATCCAACGATGTTTCTCTTGAGTGGGCCCTAACCCACAGGTCTTTTCCCAGGATCTTACATGACTCTTCTATTTTTCTCGGAGCTATTCTCAAATCTTCAAAAGTTTGACATAAGAACGAATTATCATCAGTCATATGTACTTCTCAAAGATCTGTCAAATTCTTTTCATTGTTGGCTCTACCTTTCTAATTTCCATTCCGGAGTATCTCAACAATTCATGGTGGTGTTTCTCATCGTCGTTCTCGGATTTGAAGACCGAGGAAGATTTTTTTCTCTCAATCTTGCTCCATTCTCTTCAACATTCATGGTTCTAGCTCGTTGCCATCCTCTCGTAATTGTTTTTGATTTTGAAAATTCTTTTCACCCATCCGGAGCAATTCAGGAGTCATTTTAGTTTGATTCTCTGGAGCCCATCATCTCAGAATTATTCATGTCAACTTTCGGCTCTCATTCTCCAAATCTTATCGGTGCATCATTCAAGTATTCTCTAATCAGTTCACGATCTCTTCGTTCTCTTGCGTCTTGATTCACTCAAGTATCTTCATTCATTTTCAATCCTTATGGTGGTTCGTTCAAGAATTCTCTTTCGTTGTAAACCCATCATTTTCAATTCGTTCATGAGATCCTTTGCAACCCATCAATCTCTTCATTGGAATTATCTTGGGTTATATTTCACGTAAAGCTTTCCCTAAGGATTTTGCTATTATTCATGCTCATAAATGACCCAAGTTCTTCGTTTATCCTCCCAGCAAAATAAGTTTCTTGTCTCCTTGTTGATATCAATCCAATCTTTTGTTTATGTAGTGGCAGAATTTCACCTCATAGTTTTGAGATGTTCTCCATAAGCCCACTACAAGTTGGTTCTTTTCGTTGTTGGTTTTCCAACAACTCCGTTATAACCTTCTTGGAAGGGTGCTTTCCAAGCTCATTTGTGGCAGAAGTTGGTATTTTCTTCTACATTCTTTATTCCAATGATATATCTTTTATTCTTCCTTCCAGAGGCATTGTGATGTTGCTCTTTTCTCTCATCATCTCGAATGGTGAGGATCGTGTTCTTTTCGTGCTTATCCTTTTAATCGGAGTGCTGTGCCCTCTGCTCAACTTCTTTTCGCCTTATCAAGTCTTGCATCTCTTTTCAACCGGAGTGCTGTCCAAATTTGTTCTCCTCTTTTCTGACGGAGATTGTCAACTTCGTTTATCTCTGTTCTATTCTTTTCCCGAAATGGTGTAAACTTTCAAGGTTCTTTGGTTTCACGCATTTTTCAAAGAAGCAACTTAGTTTTACCTCTTCTCTTCCTCTTCGGTTGTAGTGGTGGAGTGTTGTAATGCCCCGGATACAACTTTCCATATTTGTAACTCCGACTCTTGCCTTTTCCGGAGAGGTGTTGTGAGATTCCCTTCGTGGTTGGGTTTTGTCTTTGTTTTGCATTTTGTTCATGTCATGCATTCCAGATAATGTCATCATGTGCATCACATTTGCATACGTGTTCGTCTCATGCATCCGAGCATTTTCCCCATTGTTCGTTTTGCAATCTGACACTCCTAGGTATAAATATGTGCAACCCTCTCCAAATTCCGGGTCCAACCCTAAGCTCCTTCCACCTCGCGCCGCCGGACAGATCCTCCCGCGCCCGGACATGTCTGCCGCCACCTTCGTCCAACCGGAGGCTGCCACGTCAGCGCGCACCGCCCTCTCTCTCCTCCGCACCCGCTGCGACCCGCCGGGGCCCGATGCAGGCCCGCCCCCGGCCAATCTGGGCCGAGCCACATGCCGGTGCCGCGCCGCCCGTCACATCCGCCTGCTCTCCAGTGCTACCGACCTCCGCCGCCTCTCAACCTTGCTGGCGACCTTGGCCGCCTGCAACCGGGTCCCGCGCCCCGCCACCAGCGCGACCGAGCCCCGCAGCCGCCTGGATCGCCCTGGTGCCTCGCTCCCCGTGCCCTAGAACCGCGCCGCCCGAGCGCCCGGCCCTCGCCGCCGCGCGCCGGCGTCCCCGCGCTCCGCCTGCTCGCCTACGCGCCTCGCCGGCCACTGCAGCGTCGCCGACCTCCGCTCCAATGCCGCCGACCCCACGCCGTCCTCCGCGCCGCTGCATGCTCTGCCGTCTTCGCCGACCCCTTCCTCCACTCCGGCCATCGTCCCCGTCATCTTTAGCGAGATCGCGGCTGCCTCGACATCCGCGCCCCGCGAACACTAGATCTAAGGTTGACCTTGTTTTCATCTCTAAGTCCCTTTTCTGCATTATTTTCAAGCCTTGTTCATCATGCCATAACTTCTCATCAGTAGCTCCATTTTGAGTGCATGATATATAAAAATGTTCATTGGGAGATGCTCTTCATTTCATTCCATTGTGCTATGCTTGTTTGAGTCCATCTTGGTGCCCAAATCGTTGATGAAAGAGTGCTATAAATTGTTAGGTGATGATTCTTAGCAGAGTATGAGGATTTTTCATTTTTACTACATTTGTTGGGTGCTGCATATGGGCATGAGCTCTACATGTGCTTTGATCTATGCCATGCCATCTTTACAGGGGTGTATGCCATTTATTTTTGTGATCAATGTGGTGACTAGCACAGGCATGCAAAGTAGCTCTCGTGATATTGCTGACTTCAGGGACTTAGGATTTTGCTAAGTCATTGCTCTGTTGTTATTTTTATGCCATGTATTCATGTTGCTACAGTGAGATCCATGCTTGTTTTGAGTTGCTTCATTAAGGATGATTTGTACATATGGTTGTGCTCTATCCATCCAAGCCCCTGTTTGCAATTATGGTGTGCCCTAGCATGACTTAATCTTGCTCTACTTTTGCTATAAAATGTTCCTGGCAGATTTTTACATGATAATCAATTTTGCCATGGATGTTGTAGTTGATCCATGCATACTATGAACTTGCTCTTGCCTTGGTTAGCTTCTTAAACATGCCATCTTGCTGATGCTATGCTTATCTTGTCATGCAATGCCTTGTGTTGAGTGAATCGAGCTTGCAAACATGCCTTCATAACTCTGTTTTGCCATGCCCAGTTTTCTGTTAAGTCTGAATATGTTAACGGAACTTGCTATGTTTACATGGGTGCCATCATATCTTATGTGCCTTTTTGGCTTATGGTCGGTAAGGGACTTTTGTTCTATGCTTTGAGTAGATTCATTCCATGCCATGTATTGCTATGATCTGTTCGTATAGCATGTTGTTTGGTTGGTCTAAACATTGCTTCCTGATATTAATTCCTGACATGTTGATATTTTCACTAAGTCTGAGAATCTGATATCTTTTGCACTTTTGCCATGCTTGTTTGAACCTGCTCTTGTGTGATTTAGCCGTAGCTCAGTGTTCATCTTTTGTCAAGCATCTTGATTAGATCACTTCCATGTGCTTTGTTGCTATGTTGGAGTGTAGTAGCTTAGTTTCTTGTTGCATTCTAGATGGCATCATGATGTTAATCGCATAATTGTGCAATTCTTGTTTTGCTTGCCATTTGCAAACCGTCCATCCAATTCCGGTGATCTTTGTATTGATTTCGACCGAATCATCTCATCTTTCCAGCGGCACACTTGGTTTGCCAAGTTGATGCCTTGTTCATCCTTTTCCTTCCGGAGCACGCATATGCATTGCATATCGCATCCCGCATGTCATGCCATGTTTTGCATCATGTTGCTTGCGCATTGAACCGTGGTTGATTGTTGTTCCTTTGCTTGTGTTCTTGCCTTGGGTAGAGCCGGGAGACGAGTACGTGATCGAGGAACCTGTTGAGTACGCTAACAAGGATCAAACTTTCGTCAACTCGGAGAACTTTGCAGGCAAGATGACCATACCCTCGAAATCACTTCTATCTTTGCTTGCTAGTTGTTCGCTCTATTGCTATGCCGCGATACCTACCACTTGCTATATCATGCCTCCCATATTGCCATGTCAAGGCTCTAACCCACCTTTCCTAGCAAACCGTTGTTTGGCTATGTTACCGCTTTGCTCAGCCCCTCTTATAGCGTTGCTAGTTGCAGGTGGAGATGGAGTTTGTTCCATGCTGGAACATGGATATTGTTGGGATATCATTATTATTATATATTGTTTACTTTAATGCATCTATATACTTGGTAAAGGGTGGAAGGCTCGGCCTTATGCCTGGTGTTTTGTTCCACTCTTGTCGCCCTAGTTTCCGTCATACCGGTGTTATGTTCCTTGATTTTGTGTTCCTTATGCAGTTGGGTGTTATGGGAACCCCTTGACAGTTCGCTTTGAATAAAACTCCTCCAGCAAGGCCCAACCTTGGTTTTACATTTGCCTAACAACCTATCACCTTCCCTTGGGTTCCAGTGATAATAAATGATACCTGGCAGCTCCCCGGCTTTGTTGTGAATTTATCTCCTATAGTAACTATGTTGAAGAACCTAAAAAAATGTAACTATGTTGACAAACCCATGGGCCCCAACGTCGGTATAGCATTAGGTGGAAGTATTTTCTGATGAGGCACTTGCTTGCGTACCGCTATAGACCTAGTGGGTCCCGACTATCCGCCTCTCCACGTACAGTCCTCTCCAGATTCCTCTCGTTTGTTCAGCATGTTCACAACGGCAGACAGTGGCGTTGCGGCGAGCTCACAAAGGCGCGGGAGGAGATCCGACCACCTGAGGAAGTGCCTTATCAGTAACGAAACAACGGAACTAGCCTAGTGGACAGTGACACTACCTGACAGCTGTTTCGCCCGGGTTCGATTCCACCTGTGTAGAGAAAATATCTCCAAATTTTTTGCCTCTGCCTTTATTGACATGTGGGTCCCAATTGTCATCTACGCACACCACGTTGAACACATGCCAAAACTTCGTCCCTCGTTTTCTCTGTTTTTCGCCCACTCGACATTGTGTGCAACATATGAAGATGTGTGTCACAGCCCTAGAAATCCTCTTGTAATTAGTGGCATTGCATCCATGCATCATTTTCAATTTCTATTAATTTTGAAATGGGGATGCTTAAACCCTAGCACCAAATGAATTCAACTAGGCTCAAAATAAAATCTTTTTCATTGAACTCAAAATGCCCTCTGAAAATGTTCAACATTTCTGGATTGAGGTGGAAGCATCTACCAAAAATGGCTTACATTTTTGCAGGACATATTTGGGCTCTGAATTAATTCAAACATATTTGAATTGGAGCTATTTAAATGCTATTAATATTTTAAATGCACCAAATAATCTTGAAAGTACTTGAGGGTTGTTGGGAATAATTTCACAAGTGCCACAATTATTTCCAAGGTTATTTAAACGATTTAGTATTTTTACTAAATCCAGAAAACAAAGAGAAAAATAGAAAAACAGAAATAAAATTAGAATTGGCACAAACTCACCTGGCCTTACTTGAGAGGCCCAACAGCAGCCAGCCCACCAGAGCCCAGCTGCCAGTCGTCGTCCTCCTTGCGCCAGAAGGATGCGGGCGTGTGCGCGCCGCGCGTGGCCACAAGCCAGCCACCTCTAGGCTGCCTACCTGTGCGACGACCCCCTGGAGACGCCACGCACCCCCATGCCCTCTCACTCCTCCCCCTGTGCTCATCCCCTTCCCTGTCCCTCTAGCACGCACCCAACTGAGTGCATCCGTCGACGCCGCTCGTTGCTGTCGTGCCCTAAGCCTCCCCCTCACCTCTCCGACATGCCCAGGGGCTCCGCCACTGTCGCATACGCCCCCTTGTTGACTCACGTGACTCCAAACGCCACCGAAAAACGTCTTTGCCTTCATCTTCAACCTCGGGCACCTGAGCCTATCTCCGGTCGATTCGGCACCGCCAGGACCTCCCTGAGCTCGCTGACCCCCTCTTCGGTACCACTATGAGCTCCTAAGCCCCTCGCCCCTCTCCCCATCTATTCGGTCGTCCTCTAGTCGTGTTTTCCACCTCGGTCGAAGCTCGCTGCCACCGTCCATGGCGCCGCCACGGCCACAGCTGCTGCCACTCGCGTCCGAGCTCATCAGCGCGCTCAGCGCACCCATAGGAGCACGATGCACTCACCATCTCCTCCCCTAGTGCTCCATAGCCCCGTTTGCATCGATGGCCGAACCACGGCCACCGCAAACCTCATCGCCGGCGTCGATTATGGCGACCATCTGGTCCAGCTCCACCACCCACACATGCGGCTCAGCCGGAGCTCTCCATAGAACCCAACCACGCCCCAAACTGTGGTCTATAGTGCAATCCCGATGCGCACGCCGCCTCGATCTGAGGTCGCCGGTGGTTAAACGCCGGTGGCTGACGTGGCACCATTAGTTTAGGTGCTTATCGTGTTTAGTTTTGCCTCTGTCAATGACATGTGGGTCCCCGAGCATAATTAGGTTAGTCTAATTTTCTATTAAGATTAGTACTAATACGTGTGGACCCCATGTGTCAACTTTGACTTTGGTCAAGTCAAAGTTGACCGGACCCACCTGTCATCCACCCAAACCAGCTTGAGACACTGACGTATGGGTCCCACATGTGAGGTTTGACCGGGCCAACCCAGTTGACCTGTTGACGTCACACCTATGTCATGCTGGCGCAGTAAATCATTTTCTAGATTTAAAATAATTAGAAAATTCTAGAAAATGTCCAAAACTTCAAAAATTCATAGTAATTGAACCGTAGCTCCAAATCAAATAAATTATATATGAAAAATGATCAAAAAAATCCAATCTATCCATTTGTGGCATTTTCATGCATGTTAGAACAACTTATAGCTGCTTAGTTGGAAAAATCAATGAATGGCATTTAAATAACCACATATGGAGTTTGAATTTGAACTTAGGGTTCAAACCAACTCCATTTAACCTCTTGCTAGTTGCATTAGCTGAAAACACAACATATTGACATGTCATGATCATGCATCATATTGTGCATTGCATTGATTTTGTTCTTTCTGTGTTTGCCGGTGGTTGTCCCCTCTCGATAGACGTGTTCCGATGATGAGTTCGATGACACCGATGAAGAGCTATATTATCTTCAGAAGTGCCAGGCAAGCAAAACCCCCTTGTTCATTCCGATACAATCCCACTCTCTCGCTTCTACTCTCTTTTACTGCATTAGGACAACAACGATTCAATTGTTACATGCTACGGTAGTTGAACCCCTTTCCTCTGCATGACCTGTCATTGCCACAGTAAATAGATGAAACCCACTAGCATGAGTAGGAGTTGTTTGAGCCCTGATGTACCTACTCGTTCATGCTTGTTTGTCATGTCTGCTACTGCTTAGAGTTGAGTCAGGTCTGATTCATCAGGGAAGAATTGGAATGGCGATGAACATGTCCTACTGTGTGTGAGCTAAGTGTGTGAACACGATTTGGTAAAGGTAGCAGTGAGAGGCCATGTGGGAGTACATGGTGGGTTGTCTCATTGAAACCGTCCTCAGGAACTGAGTTCTGTGTTTGTGATCCATGAACAGCTACTACCACTCATTGGGATCCTTAATTGACCCTCTCGACTTATTAACTGCCCTAGTGCTCTGTCCAGGAGTTGCAACTAGTTTCTAGTGTTTATAGGATATGTGTTGGCGGCCGTGCGTAGCGCTGACCCAAGGGGTGGGCTATGATGCGGTAGATACACCGTGGCACGGTGTACCGGGCGCCCGTTTGGTGTCTCGGGAACCCTGCACACATCGTTTGGGGCTGTGAGCGAAACTCCGGCCGGATCTCCTCGCAGATGGAACCCGAATAGGCGATAAACCTGGACTAGAGACTTGTGTGGTTAGTCAGGTCGTGGCCGACACCCTTGCTAGGCTTCCGCTTGAAGGTTGTCGAGATACATGACGTGTATATGGTGATAAGTGGTGGGAGCGTGTGTGAAGAATTACACCCCTGTAGGGTTATCATTATCTATTCGAATAGCCGGATTCCTCAGATATGGAAACTTGGACCCCTTGCATAGTTCATAGACAAGTGAAAGTGGATACTCGAAAATGCGCAAGATAAGTGTGAGTGCTATGGATGGCGTACTCGTAGGGAGACGGGAGCGGGTCCATAGTGGTGTATTGATATGGTGAATATGTGGACTCGTGCGCGCCACCTCAAAAGAGTTGCTTGCAGTCGTAGTTCAGGTTAGCCACTGAGTCAAAGCTGGCTTGATGCAGTTAAACTCCACCACCACTGCCGTGGTTTTGTCATGGCAGATGTCCTAGAGAAAGGACTTAGTCGTGGAGCCATCGTGACGGGTTAGCTTGAAGGGGTTAAAGCGGACACAGGGACGCAAGAGAGTTTATACTAGTTCGGCCCCTTCGATGAAGGTAAAAGCCTATGTCTAGTTGTGATGGAATTGATGGAGTTTCGATGACTAGGGAGCAAACAAGCTTCGCCTATGTCCCGAGTTGTTGTCAGTTGTCCTTGAACCACCGCCGGTTCGTCCCCTTATATACACGGGTGACGCCCGTAGGTTCACAGAGTCCCAATACCGGCTCATAGATGTGTCCGGTTTGGTCTCTACTTATTCCTAACTTACAATACAAGTTAACTACCAACGCCGGTTTATGGCTATAGGCCTTGAACCGACCACGGGCCTTGAGCCCTCATCTACCTTCTCGGCCTTTAACATACTTAACTACTGACGAAGTTAACCCGGCCCAGATAGGCCGGTTTACGCCCAGTAGTAATATCCCCAACATTTGGCCCCAGATTGATTTGAACATGTTCATGTCAATCCTTTAGCAAAAATCTTCATCTTCAATATCTTCTTGTAGTTTGTTGAATCGCCGTGATGTCATCTTCTCTGGTCATTGTAAACCGGCGTGACGTCACCTGCTAAAAAGGACCTTAATAGGTCTGCGAGAATTAAGGCGACATCTTTGTTTCTAAACCCTCGGTCCCTTGATTTTCGTGCCTGACTCCTGTCCCTTGCCTTATAAATTGGACCGAAGGGTCATTTCTTTTTCCCCTCCGTGCCCTTCTGCTTCGTCTTCCTTGTGTCACCCAGCTTCGGAGCTCTGCCGCCACCATCAACCTCTGCATCAACCTTGGCCGCTACATCAACCTGGGCGCACCAAAGTACCGCGGCAACCTTCCGCGTCTTTCTCTTCTCCAGTAAGTCTTCCGTTCTTTTCAACACAGATCTGTTCTAGGGTTTCATGTTCGTCTAGTGTTCATCGCCTGTTCCGTGTTCATATGATAGCTCCTAGATGCATCTGTGAATCCTTGCTCTATGTAGCGGTAGGTTTTAGCATCTGCCTTTAGTTTCATGCCTCAAGACCATAGATCTGTATGTATCTTTGCCCATTGATTCAGTACTGTTCTTTTTTGAACCTTGAATATTTTCCTTCTTTTCTGAACTTGCTTCAGATCCGTTGCTGTAGAGAAGTCTTGTGAAATCTGTGTCTGTAAACCTACTCATCTGCTTCAATGTTTAGACCAGGCGGTTTAACTTTGTAGAAAAAATTGCCAAACCGGTATATACCATTAGTCCCCTTGTTGAACCGCCAGTTGTTGTTGCTTCATAAAACTCCGGTTTAGATAGATCTGTCTCCGGTTTAACACTGCACATACCAATGTACCTTAATCAATGCATTTTTGAACCGGGATAATCTACCTTGTAGATTTCATCATGGCCAAGCAAGTATATGAGTGCAATTGGGTTCCTTCTCACGTCACAGAGGCTCAACTGGATGATTTAGTCCTGATCGGCGCCTTAGGCATCAAAGATACCATCCATTGGAGGGCTCCTGGCAAAGAATGCCCTCCCACACCTCAAGAAGGAGAGGTCGTCGTTTTCGTAGATCACTTAGCCCGGGGTTTTAAGCCGCCCGGTTCTAAATTTTACCGGGACGTGTTAGCCGATTTTCAACTCCATCCACAAGATACTGGCCCCAACTCTGTTACAAACATGTGTCACTTCCAAGTGCTCTGTGAGGCGTTCTTTCAAGAGGAGCCCACAGTGGAATTGTTCAGAGATTGTTTCCATCTAAACCGCCGTACTGAGTTTACTGACGGCTCCAATACGGAGTTGGGTGGCGTGGCAATTCAGAAAAGGAAAGAGGTCACATACCCTCACGCCAAACTGCAAAGCCACCCCAAAGAGTGGAATCAAACATGGGTCTATTGCAAAGAAACCTCCCCTGCTGGTGAAAATCCCTTGCCTGGCATTCGTCCGCAGTGGCTCAGCAATACACACCCCTTTCCGCAAAGGTTGACTGCCCAGGAGAGAAGCAAATATGCTCCTCAACTGTCGAAGCTCAGAGCCTTTATGGACAATGGTTTAACAGGGGTTGATCTCGCCCGCTGTTGGATATCATGGAGCATACTGCCCCTTAGTCAGCGCTCCGGTTTGATGTGTGAGTATACTGGCAGTGCTGATGACCCACTACAATATTCCAACATCCAGCTCACCGATAAAGAAATCATAGAGGCTGTGAATAAGATGCTGAATGAACCGGAACACATCTGTGCTAAAACCGGCCTGCTTCCCTTCTGTGCCACCAACAAACCGCCAGTTGTAAGAGTTTGATTTTTCTTTTTGCTAAATCTGCTATTGATATATCTGGTCATTGTTTAATATCAGTGTCTGTGTAACCAGGGCAATGATCCGTTTTGGAGCAAGAAACTACCGCAGGAGAAACCAGAAAAACCAGACAAAGCGGAAAGAGCAACCCAGCAAAAGACTAAAGCTGTGAAGAAGACTGCCCACAGGAAAAGAACCATTGCATCCTCTAACCCGGCCCCTGATGATGATGTGGATAATCCGGACCTTGAGGTAGGGCTTGACTCACTTGGCTTATTCTTCATGCGTCTAATTGATGATGATATTTGTCAGGATGATGCCAAAGCCAGCCATGCTGATGCTGCAGAGGTAATTATTCTCTCTTCTGATTCAGAACCTTTGCCTTCACTAAAAATCCGTCAGGCAAACCGGAAAGTTAAATTTTCTCATCCTCTTGGTTATTTGGATCCCAAATTTCTTATGAAGACCCAACAGCATGAAGCTCGTCGCACAACCCGGCACAGTGGCCAGGTAGTTACCTCCGCCGGTTTACCGAACAGTCCGGTTCGGAAACGCCGTTCAGAGGTCTCTAATTTGCTTGTCAGTGCTTGTCCTAAAGTGTGCTGCTTTCGTCAACCTCTTAATCCATCTGACTCCGATTACCAGGTTACTTCCCACTCATCCTCTGGCGAGTCATCGGCTACTCAGCTGCCACCACTCAAAATGGTGCTTGGGTAAGCTATACTTATCATAATATTTGCAGTACATCGTCTTGGAACATATGCTATATTTGATTTTGTTATTCCTTTCAGGGCCAAGCCTAGGCCAAGTAAGAAGGCTCGTCTGGACAAAGCGGCCGAAGAGGATGTCGTCCTTGAACCGGGCAAAACACCAGATCTTGAAGCGGCTATTCTGAGGATATACCCAATGATCCACCGCAGCAAGACGACGATCTTATTGCTGAAGAGAGACCTATTGATACCTCAAGTCCTGTCAATCAGCCCACAAGCTCCATCCGGATTGAGAAAGCCACCGGTCCAACAAAGCCTACTGACAAGCCAACAGCCCCAGTGCAAACCGGCGATACCAAGGATGATGAGGTTGTCATTACTGGAATTGGCCATACAGAGCCAAGCAATTCTGTCGCTTTGTCCGAACATTCTGCCAAGGAAGAATTTGCTGCCTTTGGCAAAGGCAAGTGGAATGCTGATCTGACGACTTACGCTGCTCTGAACGCGCAAGATATCCATTTCGGCTACCTGAACCGGCTGTATACCAGTTGTGACTATGAAGCCGGTCTGGTTAATATGATGAAAGATAAATATGAGGTAACTTACATATGCTCTTTCCTGCTTGCATATTTCAATTCTTGTTGACGCTCCTAGCCCCCAAGGGCTGGTTTGTAATCTTCTTTCAAACCGGGACTTTATTAATATAAATCTTAATGCTTTGAAATTCGCTGATGTAGTCCCCAAGGGCAGGTTCAACTTAGCGTAGTTAAACTGGGACTTTAAGTAATTGAGATTGCCGCATCAGAATATATACGAGCAAATAGCCATTAGCCCCCAAGTGCCAAGTTGAATACTTGTATTGATCTTGGTAATTTGTAAGCAATTGAAAGATGAAGATCGAATATGCATTAGCCCCCAAGTGCCAAGTGCATAACTTGTTATGTGGTTGGTACTTCAATCCTTGTACCATTTTACTGAATCATATAACTGTCTGCATGCAGGCTGAGCTGAAGACGAAAGAAAGCCAAGTCGCCGATCTCCAAGATAATCTGAAATCCCAACAAGCTGAAACCTCCAAAGAAAAAGAGGAATTAACCAGTGCTTTAAGCGCCATGGAACAACTTAAGGAGAGCTTCAAGAAGAAACGGGCGGATTGGGCCACTGAAAAATCCGCTTTAATCAAACGGGCAGAAGATGCCGAGGCTGCACTAAAACCGGTGCTGGATGAACTGACCAGCATAAAGCAGCACGTGCATGCCATGACCACTGCTATCTTTGGTAAGCTAGTTTGACTTCTGAATTGATTATGCCGTCTTACAGAGCTGCCGGTTTGTTAACCCTTTATGATATTTCAGGGTCGCGCATTGGTCACTTGGGGTCAGATGTGCGGAAGAAATTGAAAGCCGCCTACACGTTGGTCGAACAACTGTACACTGGTGCACAGCGGATCATCTGTACTGCATCCCACAACAAGCTAGCACCCATTTTGATTCAGGACACTCTGATGAAACTGTCGGTGCTTCCTACCCGGGTTGAAGAGCTGAAGAATCTGCTGCTCGAACCGGTGCGATCAATGCCTTAATCCGGGCAAAAGCTTGGGTGCCGAATTTTGATCCTATTAAAGCGGCTCAGGGCTATCCCAGCTTGAAGGAAGACGGTTCGGAGTTTAGTGAAGCGGATATGCGAGCAATAAACCGGGAGGTGCATCCGCTAGCTTGTCAATTGGTTGAAGAAGCAGACTTGTCTCATTATCAAGCCCAATATGACAATCAAAAGAAGCGAATAGCTGCACCAATTCATGAAGCGGAAAACCTTATCCCTCCAATCCATAAGCATACTTACGCTCCTGATATTGACGCATCATTGCTGATCCATGATGAAGCTGTCTTTCAAGCATTAATGGGAATCAACTGGACAACTATTGATTTCCAGCCGCTGGGTAGAGAAACTGAAGCTGAAGCAGCGCGGGATGATCCACAACCATCAGACCAGGCTGGTGACCAAGCTTGAACCAGAAGCCGGTTTAAAACTGCTTCTCCCTTGCGAAAAACAATGATCTTATTGTGGGCACCGTGGTGCCTTGTAATAGGCTAGCTAATACCTTTGATGTTGATATGCCTTCGTGCATAATTACTGCAACTTGCTCTTCCTTTGGGTGATGAACTGTCCAAAGTATTTTCTGCAACATAAAAAATCTTAAAGCGCCACCGCGGTTGTACCGTCAGGCAGAGTATGATGTCTGCATATGTAAAATCAAGATATCTGAAATTTAAGCATATGATCAAATCTTTGAGATACATAATACCTGCCATCGTTGGACATGAAATTGGCTTAGCCAATCTTAAAGTGGAGGTTTATAAACCCACACTGTTTGGAGGAGATAGCAGCTCCTGTATATATATAATGCCGGTTTACCATGTAAACCGTGCCGGGTTGTAAAACACCGTGTTACTCCGTAATAGGATGTTAACAAAAAATGAAACCGAGCAAATAGTCGCCGGATTAAAAAATGGACCGTGTTCCGTCAATTGACAGTGTGAACCGGTTGATAACTTTGTCGGTTTAAAAAACGCAATAAAAAGAAAGAGATATCTTTCAAAGAAAAGTGTGAAGCAAAGGCAATGACAAAACCGTTTGCAAAAAACGGTTTATTTGAGCTAATCAGATGGCGTTACCATGGCCGAACACGACCAAGCTCCCGATAGGTGTAACTATGGTTCTAGTCAGCCAGGTCCCCAAATGAAACCGTGGCATTTATGCCGATCAAGTGGCATGGCAATGGTTCGGGTTCGACCAAGCCCCCAAGTGATTCTGTGGCCTTAGGCCGATCAAGAGGCATGACTGGTTCAGACGTGACCAAGTCCCCAAGTGATCTGGTGGCTCTCGCCTATCAAGAGGTATTGTATTGGTTTTGACACGACCAAACCTCCAAGTGATATAATGTGATGCTTTTAAAACGCTAACTCAAGGGGTAAACTGGAGGCCGCTTTCGAACAACTCCGTGTAACCACACATGATGTAAAATAACAGATACCCCGCTTTAGCTGAGGTTCCGGTTTATTATATTTAATCATAATATATACATCGTCGTAATATGTACATAAGTAGAGCCAATGGCTCAGGTATAGTAAGGCCGAAGATGAGCTATGTTCCACGGCCTGTTGGTCTCCTCCTCTGATGTACGTGAGTCCTTATGCTCTCGAATATCGATCAGATAGTATGACCCGTTGTGCAGATTCTTGCTGACCATGAAAGGCCCCTCCCAAGGTGGGGATAGCTTATGCATATCAGTCTGATCTTGGATGAGCCGAAGCACCAAATCTCCTTCCTGAAAGGTTCTGGTTCTGACTCGGCGACTGTGATAACGACGAAGATCCTGTTGGTAAATCGCCGAGCGGGCAGCTGCTATGTCACGTTCTTCATCCAACAGGTCCAAAGCGTCTTGCCGTGCTGTCTCATTGTCCGCTTCAACATAAGCCGCCACACGGGGTGAATCATGACGGATATCACTGGGGAGAACCGCCTCCGCTCCGTAAACCATGAAGAACGGTGTGTATCCTGTTGATCTGTTGGGTGTAGTATTGATGCTCCATAACACAGATGGTAACTCTTCTACCCAACAACCCGGTGTTCTCTGCAAAGGAACCATAAGCCGGGGCTTGATGCCTCTCAAGATCTCTTGATTAGCCCTTTCTGCTTGACCATTGGACTGTGGATGTGCCACCGATGAAACGTCGAGCCGGATGTGCTCCCGTTCGCAGAACTCCTTCATGGCACCTTTGGACAAATTGGTACCATTATCTGTGATGATACTGTGTGGAAAGCCAAACCGGAAAATCACTTTTTTGATGAACTGAACCGCCGTGGCCGCATCACACTTGCTAACAGGTTCTGCCTCCACCCACTTTGTAAACTTGTCAACCGCCACCAGGAGGTGGGTCTTCTTATCTTTGGACCTTTTGAAAGGCCCAACCATATCCAGCCCCCAAGTCGCAAACGGCCAAGTAATTGGAATCATTCTCAATTCTTGAGCCAGTACATGAGCACGTCTTGAAAACTTTTGGCAACCATCACATCATCTGACCAGATCCTCCGCATCAGCATGAGCAGTTAACCAATAGAAGCCATGGCGAAACGCTTTAGCCACCAGAGATTTTGAACCGGCGTGGTGACCACAATCTCCTTCGTGGATCTCACGCAAAATTTCACGGCCTTCTTCAGGAGACACACAGCATTGAAACGCCCCTGACACACTACAATCATGCAACTCGTCGTTGATAATAGTCATGGACTTGGATTGCCGGATTATCTGTCGGGCCAGAGTCTCATCCTTTGCTAACTCGCCCCGGTTCTTGTACGCCAGGTAAGGAAGCGTCCAATCCGGAATAACATGAAGAGCTGCCAACAATTGAGCCTCCGGATCAAGAACAGCCAAATCCGCTTCACCAGGGATCTTGACCGACGGGTTGTGCAACACATCCAGAAAAACATTGGGCGGGACCGGTTTGCGCTGAGAGCCCAGCCGGCTCAAAGCGTCCGCCGCTTCATTTTTCCGCAGGTCCACGTGGTCCACCTGATAGCCTTTAAAGTGACCTGCAACAATATCCACCTCACGATGATATGCTGCCATGAGTGGATCCTTGGAGTCCCATGTGACAGACACTTGCTGAGCCATGAGGTCCGAGTCACCGAAACACATAACTCGACTTAGATTCATCTCCTTAGCCATCCGAAGACCATGGAGCAAGGCTTCATACTCAGCTGCATTGTTAGTACAAGGGAACATTAAGCGGAGAACGTAACAAAACTTATCACCTCGTGGGGAAGTTAATACGACTCCAGCCCCCGAGCCTTCCAATTGCCTAGATCCGTCAAAATGGATGGTCCAATATGTGTGATCCGGCTTTTCTTCAGGTGCTTGCATTTCCGTCCAATCATTGATGAAATCAACAAGTGCTTGAGACTTAACCGCCGTCCGAGGCACATACTTCAAACCGTGCGGCCCAAGCTCTATAGCCCACTTGGCAATCCGGCCAGTTGCTTCCCGGTTCTGGATGATATCCCCCAAAGGAGCAGAACTGACCACCGTAATTGGGTGCCCTTGGAAGTATTGTTTAAGCTTCCGGCTTGCCATAAAAACTCCATACACCAGCTTCTGCCAATGCGGATACCTTTGCTTGGACTCAATGAGTACCTCGCTGATATAATAGACTGGACGTTGAACCGGATGCTCCTTACCTGCCTCCTTTCGCTCCACCACAATAGCCACGCTGACCGCCCGAGCATTAGCAGCAACATATAGCAGTAACGGCTCCTTGTCAATGGGAGCGGCGAGCACAGGCGGATTGGCCAATTGCCGCTTTAAGTCCTCAAATGCTTCATCAGCAGCAGAACTCCAGACAAACTGATCCGTCTTCTTCAACATCTGATACAAAGGGATTGCCTTCTCACCAAGACGACTGATAAACCGGCTTAACGCGGCAATCCGGCCTGCCAGGCGTTGAACATCATTGATACACTTCGGTTTAGCCAGGGAGGTGATGGCTGTGATCTTCTCCGGATTAGCCTCAATTCCCCTATTGGACACCAGAAAACCCAATAACTTGCCCGCCGGTACACCAAAGACGCACTTGTCCGGATTAAGCATCATCTTGTATGTCCTCAGGTTATCAAAGGTTTCCTTCAAATCATCAATCAGAGTCTCCTTCTCCCTGGATTTAACCACGATATCATCCACGTAAGCATGTACATTACGGCCAATCTGTTTGTGAAGACAATTTTGCACACACCGTTGATAAGTTGCCTGGGCACTCTTGAGCCCAAAGGGCATAGACACATAGCAGAAGGCTCCAAAGGGAGTTATGAACGCCGTCTTCTCCTGGTCCTTAACTGCCATTTTGATCTGATGATAGCCAGAATATGCATCCAAAAAACTTAAACGCTCACAACCCGCCGTAGCATCAATAATTTGATCAATACGGGGGAGGGCAAAAGGATCTGCTGGACAAGCCTTATTAAGATCTGTGTAATCCACACACATGCGCCAGGTGCCGTTTTTCTTAAGGACCAGCACCGGATTGGCAAGCCACTCAGGGTGAAAAACTTCAACAATAAAGCCAGCTGCTAAGAGCCTGGCTACCTCTTCTCCAATCGCCTTGCGTCTTTCTTCGTTAAACCGGCGGAGGAACTGTTTCACCGGTTTGTATTTAGGATCCACATTAAGGGTGTGCTCAGCGAGTTGCCTCGATACACCTGGCATGTCAGAGGGCTTCCATGCAAAAATGTCCCGATTCTCACGGATGAACTCGATGAGCGCGCTTTCCTATTTCGGATCCAAGTTGGCACTGATGCTGAACTGCTTGGACGAATCGCCAGGTACGAAGTCAACAAGCTTAGTTTTTGCTGCCGATTTGAACTTCAGTGCCGGATCATGCTCCGTAGTTGGCTTCTTTAATGGAGTCATGTCCGCTGGACCAACATTGTCCTTATAATACTTCAGCTCCTCGGTGGCACAAACCGACTCTGCATAGGCCGCATCTCCTTCCTCGCACTCCAAAGCGATTTTGCGGCTTCCGTGAACCGTTATTGTCCCCTTGTGACCCGGCATCTTGAGCTGCAAATACACATAACAGGGCCGTGCCATAAACTTGGCGTAGGCCAGTCGCCCAAACAGGGCATGATATGGACTTTGGATTTTCACCACTTCAAACGTCAATGTTTCCGACCTGGAATCATGATCATCTCCAAAGGCCACTTCCAGAGCTATCTTACCAACAGGATATGCTGACTTGCCAGGTACTACACCGTGGAACACCGTATTAGACGGTTTGAGATTTTTATTTGTTAGTCCCATACGGCGGAAGGTCTCATAGTATAAGATATTAATGATGCTCCCTCCATCCATGAGTACTTTGGTGAACTTGTAACCTCCCACCTGAGATGCCACCACCAGAGCCAACTAACCCGGATTATCAACCTGGGGAGGGTGATCCTCTCTGCTCCATATGATCAGCTGCTCAGACTAGCGTAGATAACAGGGCACGGCCGGTTCAACAGAGTTGACTGCCCGCCTCTGAACCTTCCGGTCTCGCCTGTCCAAGCTAGTGGTGAAAACATGGTAGTGCCCACCATTCAACTACTTTGGGTTGCTCTGATAACCTAACTGTTGTTGCTGTTGGTTGTAACCACCCTGGTTGTTCTGACTATTTTGATTATTATGTTCGCCCGGATTACCATTAAACCCTGAACCGGAATTTCCTCCACCGTAACCCGGCCCGGACCCTGAGCCACCGCCGGAGCCATGATCATATCGGAAAGCATCAGAATTCTTGAACTCCTACATAATGAAGCAATCCTTCCAAAGGTGGTTTGCTGGCGCCTCCTTCGTCCCATGTCTTGGCCATGGTTGGCTCAGTAGATAGTTCAGGCGGTCCGGGTTAGGGTTGGGTACCCCATTGCGATTTTTTGGTTTACCCTTGCATCACTGGCCATTGTCCTGCGTGTTGGTATTATCCACAAAGTCCATACTACCATCCACTTTATGCTTGCCTCCACCACCATTGCATGCCAAGTGATGCTGTTGACCTTTGGAGTTGTTGTTCCTCTTTCCCTTCCCTGCCTTGTCATCATCAGATTCGGGATCCTTGGTACTATCAGAATCAGCATACTTTACCAAAGCAGCCATGAGGGTCCCCATGTCAGTGCAATGACGCTTCATCCGTCCCAACTTCAGGTTTAGGGGCCCAAACCGGCAGTTGCCTTCTAGGGTTAATACAGCGGTGTCAGTGTTGATGCGGTCTGATGAATGCAACACTTGTGAAACCCGGCGCACCCAATGAGTCGTCGATTCTCCTTCCTCCTGGACGCAAGTAGCTAAGTCCACTATTGACATAGGCTGTTTACATGTATCCTTGAAATTGCTGATAAACCGGGCTCGTAATTGGGCCCATGAACTGATAGAATTAGCCGGCAAGCTTTTTAACCAAGTACGGGCCGTTCCTTCAAGCATCATGGTGAAGTATTTCGCACACGCCGCGTCATCCACATCAAGCATCTCCATGGCCATCTCATAGCTCTCCACCCATGTCTCTAGAGGTTGATCCGTCGTGTAATTTGGTACTTTGTGCGGGCCTTTGAAATCCTTGGGCAGGCGCACATTGCGTAAAGCGGGGACAAGGCAAGGCACCCCCAAAGAACTAGAAGTAACACCAGGTTCGATCGAGATAGTTGGACGAACCGGTGTGAGCTGCCGAGCCTGATGCTGTGTGGCTAACTCGGCCTCCCTGGGCGCTCGGGCCCGGTCCCCCACTTGATGAGCGTTATCAGCACCACACACCGGGTTGTTGCCATAGGGTGCTCCACGTCATTCATTACTCGATACTGCCGGGTCATCCATATGTCTGCTATAGCTCCGGCTTGGACGGGGGGTCGAGTGGATCCGGTCGCGGCTGTACGAGTATGCTTCTTGTTGGACCAAAGCTGTCCTCAGAAGCTCCTTGACCCGTCGCGTCTCTACTGCCTGCGGTGAGTCACATTCAATTGGATTAGCCTCCAGCCGTGCAGCAGCGGCGACGAGATTGTCCATTGGGTTGGAGTAGTGAGCCGGAGGTGTTAAAACAGCCTGAGGTATAATGGTGTTTTGACGAGGCGGGTCCATCCGACGAGGCTGAACCGGCTCACCGGTCCCAGGAGCTTCCGCCCGGTTTCCCTCCAGCAGATTACCGGTTCCTGCTCCCGGGGTGTTGAAAAGGTCTCTAGCCTCAAAAACCGGAGGTAAACGGGATCGGTACTTCCTCCTCATGACTTCATGCGACGCGCTCTGGTCCAACATGAGCCTGTAGGCTTGTGCGTCTAGAGCGGCCCGCTCTGTGGCCATCCTGGTGTCCTCAGCTGCCAGACCCGCCTTGGCCTGGGTGATCTGTTCCTTTACTTTTGCAATCTCCGTGTTGTGGATGTCCTGATCCGCCGGATTCGCTTCCGCCATAAGCACAACCAATGCATCAAATAGCTCTGGTAGAACTTGAGCCGGCGGGCGCACAGGGCCTCCTGCCCCGGCAGCCGTCGCCGCTGCTGAACCAGAGGTTGTTGCCGCAGCGGTCGAAGAATGAAGTGCTGCTTGTGTGCCGGCCATGAATATTCCAACTCGGTTGGGCAGATCCGAGGGGTCCGGAATACTGTCGCCATCAGAATAGCCCCCAATCCGGCCATCTTGTAGCTGATAAAGAGATTCGGTTTCTCTAGTGGATGACTCGTCATCGGAACAAATGACGGTCTTGCCGCGAGATTCCGATCCATCCTCATAACTTCCTCCATGAATGACTCCCACGAAGGCACGCTTCATGGCCGGTTTAACCCGGGCGGATCGTGCATGCTGAGCCGTCCCGACGAGGTCGGTGCAGATGTCCGGCTCAGGGCCTGGTTCACCGATCTTGCCAATGAAAACATGAATGCCACCAAAGGGGACCCGGTACCCGTACTCAACTGAGCCGGCCTCAGGGCCCCAGCCTGCGTCGTCGATGTAGAGCTTGCCGCGATGAGTCTTAGTCATCTGGCCTATAGCGTAGCCCTCGACTCCTTCAAAGCGGCCCTCCAAGAACCTGAAACCATCGTGCGATAGCCCCACGGTGGGCGCCAACTGTCGTGCTTTTGTCACGGCAGATGTCCTAGAGAAAGGACTTAGTCGTGGAGCCATCGCGACGGGTTAGCTTGAAGGGGTTAAAGCGGACACAGGGACGCAAGAGAGTTTATACTAGTTTGGCCCCTTCGATGAAGGTAAAAGCCTACGTCTAGTTGTGATGGAATTGATGGGGTTTTGATGACTAGGGAGAAAACAAGCTTCGCCTATGTCTCGAGTTGTTGTCTGTTATCCTTGAACCGCCGCCGGGTCATCCCCTTATATACACAGGTGACGCCCGTTGGTTCACAGAGTCCCAATACCGGCTCATAGATCTGTCTGGTTTGGTCTCTACTTATTCCTAACTTACAATACAAGTTAACTACCAACGCCGCTTTACGGCTGAAGGCCTTGAACCGACCATGGGCCTTGAGCCCTCATCTACCTTCTCGGGCTTTAACATACTTAACTACTGACGAAGTTAACCCGGCCCAGATAGGCCGGTTTACGCCCAGTAGTAATATCCCCAACAGCCACCCCCCCTTGTTGATATCGATGCATATGTACTTAGTTCTGATGTAAGTCTTGCTGAGTACATTTGTACTCGCATTTGCTTAATTTATGTTTTGCAGAGAGACGTCAGTCTCGCTAGTAGTTCCGCGTGGGCTTCGATGTTTAGCTAGCTACCTCAGCTACGATCTTGTGCCCTCGGCAGGATCTGGTAGATAGTCAGGCTTCTCAGCCTTTTCATTTGTAGATGTCTATACTCAGACATGTTAAGCTTCCGCATGTGCTTTGATTTGTATGCTATGATTGTTGGGTCATGAGACCCATGTTTGTAATATCTCGCTCCTCGGAGCCTAATGAATAAATACTTGAGTCTTAGAGTTATGTTGTGATGCCATGTTGTATTTACACATATCGAGCATATTGTGTGTATGATTGAAATGCTTGGTATGTGTGGGATCCGACAATCTAGTTGTTTATCCTTGGCAGCCTCTCTTATGGGGAAATGTAGTCTAGTGCTTCCATGAGCCATTATAGTCTGCTACAGCCCGATTCACCGGAGTCCTGCTAGCCCAGCACTACTGCTCAGGACACTTGACTGGCTGGCATGTGTTTCACTTTGTTCCTGTGTCTGTCGTCACGCGGTGACATCCGGAGTCCTGCCTAGCCTGCTAGAACCTGGGTTCCTCGAGTCCTGTTAGCCCAGTGCTACAGCCCGGATTCACACGCTGCTGACCGACATGCTCGATGTGACTCATGTATGCCTGTCCCCATAGGTTGGTGCCGCTTTGGGTTCATGACTAGCCATGTCGGCCCGGGTTCTCTGTCATATGGATGCTAGCGACACTATCATATACGTGAGCCAAAAGGCGCAAACGGTCCCGGGCCATGGTAAGGAGACACCCGTGGGAATACCGTGCGTGAGGCCGCAATGTGATATGAGGTGTTACCGGCTAGATCGATGTGACTTGGAATCAGGGTCCTGACAGCTTTGGTATCAGAGCCTGACTACATGTAGGATTAGCAAGCCAAGCTGGTCGAAGTCGTGTCTAGAAATGCTTTAGTTATATAAGGGAATTGATTATGGATGGGAAAATAAGGCTCTTTTACTCCTTATCCTCATGACCTTCTGATTTGAGTCATCTTATCTTTTCTACGGGGTTAAGAACTAGGCTTCTCTTCTATCTCTCAGGATGACGTGTTACAAAACCGTAGTTGCCTAGGATTGTTAAATTCAAGCCTCAGTTCTGTTCCTACTACTTCCATATGTTCATAGCTGGCCTCATAACCTTGATATTGTGATGTTGAGTGGTTATGCCACCATTTTGCAGGATGTCTCAAATCTTTTTGAGCGTTTACAGCAGTTATGCTATCCGAGTCATCCCAGGTTTCTAAACTATCTGATGCATTTGCAAATTCTTCCTTCCTGTTCCCGATGCCTTTTGGTCAGTATAAGCACACTAATCATCTTTTGAGGTACTCTTTGCGTTGACATATATGTTGTAACTAGTATTATGACCCTAGGAATCTTAGAGGATCACCTGGTAATATGGCCATGTTTGTGTTCCCAGTGTGATGATTCTGGCCACCACTATCAAAAGCCTCCCGTGATGCCATTTAGTAGTAGGTATTCTATTTCTGGGTTCTTGAACTCGAGGTTCATCCTACTTACCTCATGTTGATAGTGTTGCTAGTTCCTTTAGGATATTAGTAACCTTTGCATTAGTCCAGAGGTCCGTGGTATTTCTTTCTTCCAAATACTATGAACCACTTATGGCAGAAGTTTGTTGGATCAAAAGATCACAGTAAGAGTGCTCTCGATGAGTTCTCCGTTCTACATTGTGACTCTACCAGTCCTACCTTTCTGCTTGGGTTGTCCGGAAGAAATGTTGAGCTTTGCTCGACATACTAATCTATGCATCCACAACTCAGAAAATTATATGTTCCTTGAGTTGTTCCTCTTCAGTTGTATCCCGACCATTCTCTATCAGTTGATAGCCAAGAGTATGTGTGCATTTGTGTTCATCTATGCCTTTTATTCTTATGGTCCGTCAAGCCGTTCTTGTTCAGAATGACTAGGAGAAACAAACTCCAGTACCTCATCCATATCTAGGAATCGGTCAAAGCAGTTGTATTCCGCAGATCAAAATGCCAATCCAGCTTTTGATTCTGTTCTACCCTGAAGTATTGCCCTCTTTATGTGAGGAATATCATAGGAATTGCACAACCTCCTATGAACTCTTGATACAGTGATACTTCTCGCCATCATCGTTCATTCCTCGGTCCCCGTGTTATTGTAACCGGAATACCGACAAGTGAACCGTGATGTGTGAAATCATACTCCGAGCAACATGGTGCTTGGTAGTAAATGGACAATATTCTCATTCTTAGCGTGTTGGTTATTAAACTACCATTCTAAGATTGATCTTTCTACCTAGTCCATATTTCCTGGTGCACTCTTCGATCAATGAGTTAGGATTGTGTCAATCCCTTGCATATTTGATCATATCATCTTGCCTCGAAAGCAAGATTGCTCCCGAGCTTAATAACATTTCGGTGGTTTGTGATGTTCTGAATGTCTTCTCGGAAGTGTTACCAGGTTGTCACCTGACCGCTATGTTGAGTTCGTGATCAAGTTGGTTTCTTGTAACCACCCCTTCTCCAAGAATCCATGTTGGATACCCATGATCTAGTTGGCTAAGATAAACAACAACTTGGAGAGTTGGAAGATAAAAGCTTGTCTGACTTAGTTCGCGTCAATGGATTTTTTTGTATGTGTGTGTGTGTTGAAGAAAGATGATGTCTCCATTGATTAGTCCTCGTGATCAATTGATTGGATCTATTGTCTTGTCCAAACCTTGATTGAGTGTGGGCTATCGTCAAATCAAGTTAGAACCAACGATATTCATAATGTTGTCTTACTCGTGGTTGATTCCTCGAGCATACACCATTACATCCTTTGGTCTGACCAATACTATCACATTTTTCACATAATGGTGGAAGTCCAGTGATATGGAAATTCCGATGAGTCGCTGTTGAGCCCAGCAGCAACATTTTGTCTCCCCCATGATCCATGTTGAACATCCAGCTAGTGTTGGAAACTTGTGTAAGCATTTACTTCATGCCCCGTTCATGAAGTATATGTTTGGATGAAAGAAGTGACTTCTTCTCATTCATGTGCATTCGATGCAAGTTGCCGCCGTGAATTTGAGAAAGTTAGTTTTGCTTCCTCTGGAATCATCCCAAATTGGTCATGCATACGTGCGAAGTATTCTTTGGTTTGGAGACCTGCAACCTTCATTCTACATGTGTCCCTAGCACACCAAGCCACTGACTGATTTGTTCTAGGAAAAGGAGTTAAGTGCTAATCCATGGTAACGCACAAGACTCCGTTATCCGCGATGATGGTTGCCAACCAGAACTCAGTAGTGTTTTATTATAAGACACCATGTGGTCATGCTTGTCTGGGACAGCGTGTTCACATGTATGTAGCAGAACCGGCTCATGTTTTGGAGCTTGCTATCGTAGTTCATCTCCCGAGAATCTCGCAAATGTCATCTCGTTGGTTTGTGTTGCAAACTTTCTTTCCCAGACATGCTGTCTGAAATATCTCGTTCCTAGCCAGATCTGAATCTCAGGAAGATATGATGGTTGAAACATTCCTGACATTTGCATTTTATTCCCAGCTTGCACCGCCTTGTGCCAATCCTACCATGGGTTGCCCTCTCGGTAATTACTACTCAGGATTATCTTCAAAGTGGGCTTACCATGGGACACATCCATTTCCGGTGATAAGAAAAAATCACTCATTGCGTTGTCTTCAACAAGGTAGTCCACATCATCCATTCGAATCCGGATATGTCATTCCTTTGAACTCTGCCAAACGATCGATTGTGATTGCCTTAGGCTGCTATAAAGAGTTTCAATGATCTAGATATCAAAAGTAATTACTTTTGCCATTTAAGTGAATAACTCTATGAGTCACCTCCCCCAAGGTGCCCCGTTATGGGATCATGGCAATTATTTCCTCGCCACCTTGACACCATCCATGATCTCTCTAAGCGTGGGATTGTTGCCCACCAAATCAAACCCCATCATTTGTTATTTCATCCCTCTAGATGTGTTTTGTGTCTCAACTCGAGATGTTTCAACATCTCATTCCACGAGTTGAGATTGTATAGTTCGATCTTTGAGAAGATCAATCTTAGTAGAGTTTCTTTCTGTCGTCATCACGTGGATGAACATCTCAAAAGCGAGGATGTCAAGATCAACGTATGCAACGAATCAACGACCTTATGAGGTACAACTTGGATCGTGAAGATTGTGTTGGTCTTGTGCCCCCTCTGTCTTCTTATCTCACGTCTTGAATCTCGGGACGAGATTTTTCGGGGATATACCCCACGGCGTAAACCGGCCGGAAGTATAACCCAGCCGGACTAGGCGTTTCATTGGTAAACCGCCAGAGGATTAGCAGTTTACGTGATTGGCGGTTTACATGTCTGGCGGTTTATGTGTCTGGCGGTTCACTGGTACAACGATTCACGAGCCTGAAGACTCATTGGTGACCCGGCGCGTGTTCCGGACGGATGACAAGGCCCAAGGCCGAGCATGCCGGTTTATGTTAATGGTGGGCCGGTTTAAGAGGAAATCCATGAGGAACATTATCTTACAAGGAGCTAAGACCTGGACTTGTATCCGATTTGTATTAAGATAGATTAGTCCTAATCCTAATAGGACTCTACATGTAATCCGCCCCTTCAACATATATAAGGAGGGGCAGGGCTCCTCAAAGGGGGACAAGGTTCACAAGTTCCACAAGTTGGACAAGTTAGGTTTAGACAATAGCTCTCGAAATAGAGCACTCTTGTAACCGTGATCATCATCATCAATATCAATGAAGCAGGATGTAGGCTTTTACCTCCACCGTGAGGGGCCGAACATGGGTAAAACACCGTGTCTCTCGTCCTGCTCAACCCCTCTCAAGCTACCACATAGATGCGTTGGCCTCGCGAATAAGTCCTGACACTAAGGACATCTTCCGTGACAATTCCACGATAGTTGGCGCCCACCGTGGGGCTCGCGCACGGTGGTGATGACTTCTTGAAGGGATCTTTTCTCAAGGATTGAGAAGTTCATGATTTTCCGGATGAAGAAAGTCGGTTTCAGAAGGATATACATTGTCGACCAGTAGTCGGAACAACACATACGAAATTAAAATTCGGAAGATTTTAGGGTTGCGGGCTAAGCGGCCGCTACAAGCGCCATGGAGATCCGCTGAGTCCGAGACAAAATTTCTGGTTGTGGCAGCTTTTGGCGATCCGTCAAGTTGTAAGTTGATGGAAAAAGAAATCTCGACGATGGCGATGGCAATTGCTTCCATACGTGAAGGCAGTCAACGAAAAGTCCAACCAACGCTCCCATCGGGCGATCTGAAGACAGATCGATCAAATCACGGAGACCGACAGGACTACGGCGGGCTGGGTGCCTCGCAGACCATCCGATCATAACTCACCGAGCCGCAGATATACTATGAGATTGTAGTTGTTGTTCCCAGTGTCCCGAGGCAACAAGCTACTGCTGCTACTACTTTTTCCTGATGTGGAGATCAGTTAAATCCAAGAAACAAAGTGCTACGCTTAGTAGTACAGATGAAGGCAATCCTGGTTGAGAGTATGCTGCCAACGAGACTTTCAAGAAAGCTCTCATATGGTCATAAAGGACAAGCCATCAAGCGGTCAATATGCAAAGGCAAAAAGTGGTACATCCATTGATCCATCAGCACGAGGAGATAGTGCTAAAAACAATGATCCGTCAGCACGAGAGAAAAAATCAAATCAACTACAAATCGGAGGAGGATTTGGTCATGGGTGCATATCGACTCCGAGTCGTTTCCAAACCTCGCTCTGGCCGTACATGCTCCGCTCCGCCTCCGCTTCACGCCGGTCGTACTTGCTCTGCCAGAAAGATTCCACTGCAATACGCCTCCACAAGCCGCCCCTACACCGTTGACCCGCCGTGATTTGCCGTTGCCTTGCTTGGGTTGCGCCTGCTGCGCGATGAGCCGCCGGGGCCGCATTGAACCGCCTCTGCCGTGTTGGAACGTCGGGGCTATATTGAGTCACCGGTCTGCCTGAGCCATTTCTGTTGTTTTGAACGGATCATTTGTCATCCGAACAAATCAGGTGCTATTTTTATAAACCTTTACTGATATAATTAAGTATCATCCAAAGCTTTTTTCATGGTATGTTATGCTGTACACAGGTCAATTGACTCATGACCAAGGTATGATCCGGTCCTCGTGCGCCGGCGTCAGAGGTGACGTATACATCTGCACCGCCCGTACCGGGTGCTTAAAGACATGGAGAATAACCCGGAGGGTTTTTGCTTGAACCGTCGGGATCATATTGAGTCGCCGACCAGCCTAAACCGCCTCTGTCGTGATGAACGGATCATCTGTTGTCCGAACAAAAAAACATTAGGTGATATCCGTCTGGTTTGTTTTCATAGCACATATTAATTTTTGTGTGAACAATTACTTTGGCATGTGATTTTTTTTAAACGCAGAACAATTGTTCATTACAAATGAGGCGTTATATTACGGGCACGGAGCACGCGCTAGCGACATTCTGCACCGGCATTTCGTTCATGTCATACCACCCGGTGAATGAACGTGAGAAGGTTGCCGTCCCTGTTCGCCCGGTTTACATCAGCTTGCCGAGAGGGCACCCGCGATTAACTCGCCCGTCCGAGCCGGTTTACGACACCGGTGCCGATCTTCCCCGTCCGCACCAGCTTACAATGTCGCGGCCGACTCATTTGTCCGAGATGCCTCTGATGTTGCGGTCGTCCTTGTCGTCCGTCTCTCGCAGCCTGGTCTACATCAACATACCGGGCCGCACCTGTCTGCATGAGCTGTTTATTGAGTATGAGCAAGTCACAGCTTGGGTAGCCCAGTTTTTCTTTCAACAAAATGGAGGCAAATCATCATATACTATCAACCGCCGTCTGCACTGGGTGGTTCAATGGGTAGGCGCACAAATTGCCGCCACTACAGTTTGGTTAACATCAAATCACCAGTTGGAAGGAACCGTTGGTCGAGTTGCTGATACGGCTCCTATGGGATCATTTACAACCCGCCGCAGTCACCTCAACCTTCTATGGATTCACATCGTGCTATCAACGCCAATGATATACAAGTTATGCCGGTTTATATCACGGTCAAATATGGAGAATCTCAAGCCAACTCCTCGAGTCACCTTGAGACTTGGGGGCTACAATGATATGACTTAGCAAACGTTGCCGGTTTTCAGTGAAGTCAAGAACCCCAATACGTTGGAGGGAAAGATAACCCGGTCCCGGATTCACATCGTGCTGTCAGAAGATTTCCGGATTAGAAAGTATATGACAGTTACAAAATGCCGGCTCAATGAAGAAGTTTCGGGTCATCAGAAAAGGATTCTGGTTTACAATCTGGTACAAGGGAAATTTGTTCTCCGACAAAGCTCTGAAGCTCTCAAATCCGGTTTAAGAATTTCTGGTTCAAATAGGAATTAACTTCTCGCAAGTTTGAGTTTAAAGGCCGTCAGAAAATTTCCGGCTGAAAATGAAGATTCCGGTTTAAAATCCAGTTCAAGGGAAAGATGTCTCCCACAAAGCTTTGACGCTCTCAATATCCGGTTCAAAATCCCGGTTCAAGAAGAACTTGTCTCTTGCAAAAAGTTAAAAGTTTCCGAAGAGAACCTACTGCCATGATGCGCGGTTCAAACATGGGTATCCCGCCTTACTGGCCTGACATATTATTGATCACATGGGGGCGTCTGCTTCATAAAGCGAGGTCTCTGTTCTTTTACATCACGCGTGGTTACACGGAGTTGTTCTATTTTAAAGCGGCCTCCGGTTTACCCCTTGAAAATTTTATAAACATCACATGGGGGCTTGGTCGTGTCCGAACCAATGCAATACCTCTTGATAGGCGAGAGCCACCAGATCACTTGGGTATTTGGTCACGTCTGAACCAGTCATGCCTGTTGATCAGCCTAAGGCCACAGAATCACTTGGGGGCTTGGTCGAACCCGAACCATTGCCATGCCACTTGATCGGCATAAATGCCACGGTTTCATTTGGGGACCTGGCTGACTTGAACCATAGCTACACCTATCGGGAGCTTGATCGTGTCCGACCATCGTAACGCCATCTGATCAGCTCAAATAAGCCTCTTTTTGCAAATGGTTTTATCATTGCCTTTGCTTCAATATTTTCCTTGATAACTGTTTCTTTTATTTTTGTTGCGTTTTTAAACCGACAAAGTTTTAAACCAGCCCAAACTGTCAATTACAAATTGACGGAACACGGTCAAATCTTAATCCGGAGACTATCTGCCCGGTTTGATTTTCTATTACCATCCTATTATGGAGTAAACCGGTGTTTATCACAGCCCGGCACGGTTTTATCATAAACCGGCACAATGTGGAAGGAGTTATCAGTACTCAAGATTGGGGTTATCACCTTTACTACAAAAAGTTGGTAAAACCAACAATGTGATTCAATGTCACATGTATGATCTATTTCATATTTGATTATTCTTAAGGGCAGCCTTGGTTATAAACCCGGGTTATATGTTGGGCATTATGACCCGTCCGGCGGTAAACCGCCAGGACACTTTAAACTTGTTGTATGCAGAAACAGGTTTGTTAAACCGGCCTGGCTTTGGACTATAAGTCGCCAGTATATATATTTGGATTGCGCGATTGGAATCATGCGCTTATAAATCATTGGGTCATACTATTCAAATAGCCAAACTTGGCTGAATTTTCATTATGATATTGAATGAATAAGGTTTTCATACTGGATTATATTATCTTGAATAGCCAACATGGCTGGATTTTTATGGTTATTAATAACCGGTATTATTAAGTTTTCAAAGTCGCTTTAGCGCAATGGCTATTATTTTATCAAAGGATATGATTTATTCTACAATGAAAGGAATAGTCCTGAGTCGTTGCAGGCTTACAACCCGACACATGGGGGCTACATTATTCAAATTGAGATTACATGCAAGTCTCATGTCGCTGCAAGCATGCACCATGACACTTGGGGACTAATGCAAAGTCATTTTTACTAGTCTTATTGAAGACCCGACTCATCATATTATAATGACCCGGCCCTTGGGGGCTACCAATTGCTCCTGTCAACAATTCAAGGTACACAAGTTTTCGTCCATAATATTGAAGAATCCATTGCTCAGTTGGTAAAGCACAAAGCTCTTAACCTTGTGGACGTGGGTTCAAGCCCTACGATGGAAGCTACATTATAATATGTTATTTTCATTAAAGTATATATATCAAGTCCCGGTTCAGTATTATCTTACTAAGCCGGCCCTTGGGGGCTACACGTTGTTGTTCAAAGTTTACAAGATTATATTTACAAAGTCCCTGCTCATTATTGCATAATGACCCGGCCCTTGGGGGCTACACTGGTTGAAAGTTTTTATGAGCATCAAGCAATTACAAGTCCCAGGTTGCTGCAAACATGACAACCCGGCACTTGGGGGCTACATATATGGAGTATTCCGTTTTGAGATGAACAAACCGGATTTCTTCAAGGTTGAAACACTTATTGGAGCAAGTCTTAAGTTATCACTATGTTCTCCTCTTAAGACTTGGGGCTACAGGTATTATGCATATAAAGGAGGAATACCTTCATTTTATCAATTTTGAGCAAATCAGGAAGATCAATTACATAACCCGGTGTTGACAACAATTATGACCCGGTGCCATCAATATTTATAAACCGGCCATTTTGGTAATATTAAACCGGCAAGTTTTACATCTTTAAACTGGCTGAATATCAGATAAGTATTTTCAGACCCAAATTTCTTAAACCGGTGCTTTGGGAGCTGAGTCAAAGGAGTTATTCTTCACAATATTTCTCGGTGACAAACCAATGTTGGCAAATTGATTATGAAGCTGGTATGTTGACCCGGATTTCCCAAAAGGAGGAAATAACAAGGACTTAAGGATGATCAGGTACCGGTTTACAAAAATTCTTAACCTGGAGCATAACCTGTCAAATTGGTTCTTGTGTTTATTTTGCAGCACAAGTTTACCATGAATAAATAAAAGCCAAACTTGGGGGCTAATGTCGAGGATATACCCCGCGGCGTAAACCGGCCGGAAGTATAACCCGGCCGGACTAGGCGTTTCATTGGTAAACCGCCAGAGGATTAGCGGTTTACGTGATTGGTGGTTTACATGTCTGGCGGTTTACATGTCTGGCGGTTCACTGGTATGACGATTCACGAGCCTGAAGTCTCATTGGTGACCCGACGCGTGTTTCGGACGGATGACAAGGCCCAAGGCCCAGCATGCCAGTTTATGTTAATGGTGGGCCGGTTTAAGAGGAAAGGCATGAGGAACATTATCTTACAAGGAGATAAGACCTATACTTGTATCCGGTTTGTATTAAGATAGATTAGTCCTAATCCTAATAGGACTGTACATGTAATCCGCCCCTTCAACATATATAAGGAGGGGCAGGGCTCCTCAAAGGGGGACAAGATTCACAAGTTCCACAAGTTGGACAAGTTAGGTTTAGACAATAGCTCTCGAAATATAGCACTCTTGTAACCGTGATCATCATCATCAATATCAATGATGCAGGATGTAGGCTTTTACCTCCACCGTGAGGGGCCGGACCTGGGTAAAACACCGTGTCTCTCGTCCCGCTCAACCCCTCTCAAGCTACCACATAGATGCGTTCGCCTCGCGACTAAGTCCTGACACTAAGGACATCTGCCGTGACAATTCCACGACAAGATTCTTGTTAGTGGCGGTGAGTTGTCACAGCCCTAGAAATCCTCTTGCAATTAGTGGCATTGCATCCATGCATCACTTTAAATTTATATTAATTTTGAAATGGGGATGCTTAAACCCTAGCACCAAATGAATTCAACTAGGGTCAAAATAAAATCTTTTTCATTGAACTCAAAATGCCCTCTGAAAATGTTCAACATTTCTGGATTAAGGTGGAAGCATCTACCAAAAATGGTTTACATTTTTGCAGGACATATTTGGGCTTTGAATTAATTCAAACATATTTGAATTGGAGCTACTTAAATGCTATTAATATTTGAAATGCTCCAAATAATCTTGAAAGTACTTGAGGGTTGTTGGGAATAATTTCACAAGTGCCCACAATTATTTCCAGGGTTATTTAAATGATTTAGTATTTTTACTAAATCCAGAAAACAAAGAGAAAAATAGAAAAACAGAAATAAAATTAGAAAGGGCACAAACTCACCTGGCCTTACCTGAGAGGCCCAGCAGCAGCCAGCCCACCAGAGCCCAGCTGCCAGTCGTCGTCCTCCTTGCGCCAGAAGGACGCGGGCGCGTGTCAGCCGCGCGTGGCCACACGCCGGCCACCTCCAGGTTGCCTGCCTGTGCGACGACCCCGTGGAGACGCCACGCACCCCCCAGGCCCTCTCACTCCTCCCCCCGTGCTCATCCCCTTCCCTGTCCCTCTCGCGCGCACCCACCTGAGCACAGCCATCGCCGCCGCTCGTTGCTGCCGTGCCCTGAGCCTCCCCCTCATGTCTCCGACATGCCCAGGGGCTCCACCACCGTCGCCTACGCCCCCCTGTTAACTCACGCGACTCCAAACGCCGCCGAACGCTGTCTTCGCCTTCGTCTTCAACCTCGGGCACCCGATCCTGTCTCCGGTCGATTCGGCGCCGCCAGGACCTCCCCGAGCTCGCTGACCCCCTCTTCGGCACCGCTGTGAGCTCCTACGCCCCTCACCCCTCTCCCCATTGATGTGTTCGTCCTCTAGTCGTGTTTTCCACCTCGACCGAAGCTCGCTGCCGCCGTCCATGGCGCCGCCATGGCCACAGCTGCTGCCACCCGCGTTCGAGCTCATTAGCGCGCTCAGCGCACCCATAGGAGCACGATGCACTGACCATCTCCTCCCCTAGTCATCCGTAGCCCCGTTTCCATCGATGGCCGAACCACGGCCGCCGCAAACCTCGTCGCCGGTGTCGATTCCGGCGACCATCTGGTCCAGCTCCACCACCCACACACGCGGCTCAGCTCCAGCTCTCCATAGAACCCAACCACGCCCCAAACCATGGTCTATAGCGCAGTCCCGACGTGGACACCACCGCGATCTGAGGTCGCCGGCGGTTAAATGCCGGTGGCTGATGTGGCACCATTAGTTTAGGTGCTAATCGTGTTTAGTTTTGCATGTGTCAATGACATGTGGGTCCCCGAGCATAACTAGGTTAGTCTAAATTTCTATTAAGATTAGTACTAATACATGTGGACCGCACGTGTCAGCTTTGACTTTGGTCAAGTCAACATTGACCGGTCCCACCTGTCATCCACCCAAACCAGCCTGAGACACTGACGTATGGGTCCCACATGTCAAGTTTGACCGGGCCGACCCAGTTGACCTGCTGATGTCACACCTATGTCATGCTGGCGCTGTAAATCATTTTCTGGATTTAAAATAATTAGAAAATTCTAGAAAATGTCCAAAACTTAAAAAATTTATAGTAATTCAACTGTAGCTCCAAATCAAATAAATTATATATGAAAAATGATCAGAAAAATCCAATCTATCCATCAGTGGCATTTTCATGCATGTTATAGCTGCTGAATTGGACAAATCAATGAATGGAATTTAAATAACCACATATGGAGTTTGAATTTGAACTTAGGGTTCAAACCAACTCCATTTAACCTGTTGCTAGTTGCATTAGCTGAAAACACAACATATTGACATGTCATGATCATGCATCATATTGTGCATTGCATTGTTTGTGTTCTTTCTGTGTTTGCCGGTGGTTGTCCCCTCTCGATAGATGTGTTCCGAAGATGAGTTCAATGACACCGATGAAGAGCTATATTATCTTCAGAAGTGCCAGGCAAGAAAAACCCCCTTGTTCATTTCGATACAATCCCACACTCTCGCTCCTGCTCTCTTTTACTGCATTAGGACAACAATGATTCAACGGTTACATGCTACGATAGTTGAACCCCTTTCCTCTGCATGACCTGTCATTGCCACAGTAAATAGATGAAACCTGCTAGCATGAGTAGGAGTTGTTTGAGCCCTGATGTGCCTACTCATTCATGCTTATTTGTCATGCCTGCTACTGCTTAGAGTTGAGTCATGTCTGATTCATCGGGGATGAATTGGAATGGTGATGAACATGTCCTACTGTGTGTGAGCTAAGTGTGTGAACACGATTTGGTAAAGGTACCGATGAGAGGCCATGTAGGAGTACATGGTGGGTTGTCTCATTGAAACCGTCCTCGAGAACTGAGTTCTGTGTTTGTGATCCATGAATAGCTACTACCACTCATTGGGATCCTTAATTGACCCTCTCGACTTATTAACTGCCCTAGTCCTCTGTCCAGGAGTTGCAACTAGTTTCTGGTGTTTATAGGATATGTGTTGGCGGTCGTGCGTAGCGCTGACCCTAGGGGTGGGCTATGATGCGGTAGATACACCATGGCACGGTGTACCGGGCGCCCGTTTGGTGTCTCGGGAACCCTGCACACATCATTTGGGGCTGTGAGCGAAACTCCGGCCGGATATCCTCACGGATGGAACCCGAATAGGTGATAAACCTGGACTAGAGACTTGTGTGGTTAGTAAGGTCGTGGCCGACACCCTCGCCAGTCTTCTGCTTGAAGGTTGCCGAGATACATGACGTGTATATGGTGATAAGTGGTGGGAGCGTGTGTGAAGAAGTACACCCCTGCAGGGTTATCATTATCTATTCGAATAGCCGGATTCCTCGGATATGGAAACTTGGACCCCTTGCATAGTTCATAGACAAGTGAAAGTGGATACTCTAAAATGCGCAAGATAAGCGTGAGTGCTATGGATGGCGTACTCGTAGGGAGACGGGAGCGGGTCCATAGTGGTGTATTGATATGGTGAATATGTGGACTCGTGTGCGCCACCTCAAAAGAGTTGCTTGCAGTCGTAGTTCAGGTTAGCCACTGAGTCAAAGCTAGCTTGCTGTAGTTAAACTCCACCACCCCCCCTTGTTAATACCGATGCATATGTAGTTAGTTCTGATGTAAGTCTTGTTGAGTACATTTGTACTCACGTTTGCTTAATTTATGTTTTGCAGAGAGACGTCAGTTTCGCTAGTAATTCCGTGTGGGCTTCGACGTTTAGCTTGCTACCTCAGTTATGATCTTGTGCCCTCGGCAGGATCTGGTCGATAGTCAGGCTTCTCAGCCTTTTCATTTGTATATGTCTGTACTCAGACATGTTAAGCTTCCGCATGTGCTTTGATTTGTATGCTATGATTGTTGGGTCATGTCAGGACCCCGACTCAATGCCAAATCGATCTAGCATGTAACACCTCATATCACTTTGCGGCCTCACGCACGGTATTCCCACGGGTGTCGCCTTACCTTTTCCCGGGACCGTTTGTGCCTTTTGGCACACGTATATGACAGTGTCGCTAGCATCCATATGATAAGGAGCCCGGGCTGACATGGCTAGTCGTAAACCCAAAGTGGCACAGACTTACAGGGACAGGCATCCATGACCCAGCATCGAACGTGTCGGTCATCAGCGAGTGAATCCAGGCTGTAGCACTGGGCTAGCAGGACTCCGGTGAACCGGGCTGTAGTGGGCTAACAGGACTCCGGTATTCATCGCGTGACATTTCCCCGAAGGGACAGACACAGGAACGAAGAAGGACACATGCCGGCCAGCCTAAGTGTTCCGGAGCAGTAGCAAGCTACCATGGCTCGGTGGAAACACTAGGAGACATTTCCCGGTAAGAGAGGCTACTAAAGATAAACAACTAGATAGTCAGATCCCACACATACCAAGCATTTCAATAACATACACACAATATGCTCGATATGTGCAATACAACATGGCATCACAAAATGACTCTACGACTCAAGTATTTATTCAATAGGCTCCGAGGAGCGAGATATTACAAACAGGGGTCTCATGACCCAACAATCAGAGCATACAAATCAAAGCACAAGCGGAAGCTATCATGTCTGAGTACAGACATCTATAAATGAAAAAGGCTGAGAAGCCTGACTATCTACCAGATCCTGCCGAGGGCACAAGATCGTAGCTGAGGTAACAAGCTAAACGTCGAAGTCCAAGCGGAACTACTAGTGAGACTGAAGTCTCTCTGCAAAAACATAAAATAGGCAAACGTGAGTACAAATGTACCCAGCAAGACTTACATCAGAACTAACTACATATGCATCATTATCAACAAAGGGGATGGTGGGGTTTAACTGCAGCAAGCCAGCTTTGACTCGGTGGCTATCCTAAACTACGACTGCAATGTAACTCTTTTGAGGTGGCGCACACGAGTCCACATATTCACCATATCAATACACCACTATGGAACCGCTCCCGTCTCCCTACGAGAACGCCATCCATAGCACTCACGCTTATCTTGCGTATTTTAGAGTATCCACTTTCACTTGTCTATGAACTGATATAAGCAACCCAGAAGTCCTTTTCCGCGGACACGGCTATTCGAATAGATGATGTTAACCCTGCAGGGGTGTACTTCTTCATACATGTTTCCACCACTTAGCGTCTGCACACGACATGTGCTCGGCAGACTTCAAGCGAAAGCCGACGTGGGTGTAGACCACGACCTACCTAAACACCTAAGTCTCTAGTCCAGGTTTATCGCCTATTCGGGTTCCATCCATGAGGAGATCCGGCCGGAGTTTCGCTCACAGCCCCAAACGATGTGAACAGGGTTCCGAGACACCAAACGGGTGCCCGGTTACCCGTGCCACGTACCTACCGCATCACAGCCCACCCCTACGGTCAGCGCTGTCCACGGCCTCCAGTAAGCTACAAACACCAGAAACTACTTGCAACTCCTGGACAGAGGACTAGGGTGAATAAGAAGTCGAGCGGGGTCATATTTCAGGGCCCAATGTATGGTAGTAGCTGAATCATGGATCACAAACACAGAACTCAGTTCCTGAGGACGGCTTCAATGAGACAACCCACCATGTACTCCTACATGGCCTCTCACCGACACCTTTTACCAAATCGTGTTCACACACTTAGCTCACACATAGTAGGACATGTTCACACGCCTCTGATTCATCCCCGATGAATCAGACCTGACTCAACTCTAAGCAGTAGCAGGCATGACAAACAAGCAAGAATGAGTAGGCACAACAGGGCTCAAACAACTCCTACTCATGCTAGTGGGTTTCATCTATTTACTGTGGCAATGACAGGTCATGCAGAGGATAAAGGGGTTCAGCTACCGCAGCAAGTAACAGATGATCGTTGTTGTCCTAATGCAGTAAAAGAGAGCAGGAGCGAGAGAGTGGGATTGTATCGGAATGAACAAGGGGGTTTTGCTTGCCTGGCACTTCTGAAGATAACATTGAGTCTTCATCAGTGTCAACGATCACATCATCGGTATCACGTCTATCGAGAGGGGACAAATACCGGCAACACAGAAGGGAACACAATCAATGCAATGCACAATATGATGCATGATCATGACATGGCAAAATGAATGTGTTTTGGGCTAATGCAACTAGCAACAGATTAAATGAAGTTGGTTTGAATACAAGATTCAAATTTAAACTCCATATGTGATTATTCAAATGCCATTTAATTGATTTGTGCTAAACAGCAGCTATAAGTTGTTCTAACATGCATGAAAATGGTACAGATGGATTCCTTGAATTTTTCTGATAATTTTTCATATATAAATTATTTCATTTGGAGTTACGGTTAATTTTCTATGATTTATTGAAGTTTTAGCTATTTTCTGGAATTTCCTGATTATTTTTAAATCCAGAAAATACTACTGCGTCAGCCTGACATCATCATGACGTCAGCAGGTCAACTGGGTCGCCCGGAGTCAAACCTGACGTGTGGGGGCCACACGTCAGTGACACAGGGCTGGTTTGGGTGTTTGACAGGTGGGTCCGGTCAACGTTGACTTGACTAAGTCAAAATCTGACACATGGGGTCCACAGATTAGCACTAATCTAAACAGAAAAATTAAACTAACCTAATTAGGCTCGGGGCCCACATGGCAGTGGCACTGGGGTTGGTTTGGCTGGGTCATTAGTGGCTAATGACGTGCCACGTCACCAAGTGACGCCGGCGACCACGGCGACGGCGGGACCTCGCCGGAGTTGCTCGGGACGGTGCTACAGACGGTGGTTTGCGACGGGGTTTGGCTCTACGGGGAGCTGGAGGAGTGGCGCATCTAACGGGGCAAGCGGGAGCAGCTGGGGTGGACCGAGCTCGTCGGAAGCGAGCTCGCGGCGGCGGCCGGAGTTCGGGCGAGACGCGAGCGAGAGCTAGGGGGCACAGGAAGGCGAGCTGGGGCGTGCTACGGGCTTGTGGAGACGTTCTGAGCACGATGGTGCACTCAGGTGGGAGCTCCAGTGGCTCTGGCCACGACGGCGACGAGGCACGGCGGCGGCGAGCTTCGGCCGTGGTGGAAGAAGGAGCTAGGGAACGAAATCAGGTGCGGGGAGTGAGGGGAAGAGAAGAGGAGCTCACGGGGAGTTCGTCGGCGGTCTCGGGGAGCTCGGGGAGGCGTCGGAGGCGGCGAATCGACAGCGGCGGTCCTCGGTGGCCGAGGAGGGGAAAAGCGTCGGGACGGCGCTTCGGGGCTTCTCCGGTCGCGTGAGCCGACGGGGAGGTCGAGGGAGGCACTGCGGAGCTCAGGAGCACGTCGGGGAGAGAGGGGGTGGTGGTGGCCATGGGTACGGCGACGATGACGGCGAGCTCCGCTCGGTGGTGTGCGCGAGAGGGAAGCAGAGGAGGGAATGGGGTCCAGGGGGAGAGAGGAGAGGTGCAGGGGGCGAGGGGGAGTGCGTGGCGTCTCCGGGCGTCGAGGAGGGAGGCAACCAGGCAGGAGGTGGCCAGGGGGGAAGCAGGAGGTGGCCGAGGCCTCTCGGGCGCGCGCCACGCCTCGCCTCTGTTCGTCCTCCTGGCAGAGGAGGAAGAGGACAAGGGGGAGGAGGTGGGCTGGGCCGCTGGGCCGGCCAGATGGAGCTGGGCCAGGCTCTGGTGGGCTGCACGGTAAGGCCAGGTAACTTCCTTCTCTCTCTCTCTTTTTCTAATTATCTCAGTTTTCTATTATTCTGTAAATTTAGGGCTTTATTAAAAATACTCAGACACTTTCAAAAATCATGAAACTAATCATGGCTACTGTTTAGAATATATCCAACAGTAAACATTTTAGTTTATGATTATTTGAGCATTTGAAATATTTAATAGCATTTAAATGCCCAAATGAAAATACTATATGATTTAATTCAGTGACCAAATATGTCCTGCAAAAATATAAACCATTTTTGGTAGATGCTTCCACCTCAAACCAGAAATGTTGAACATTTTTAGAGGACATTTTGAGTTCAATGAAAAGGGTTTTATTTTGACCCTAGTTGAATTCATTTGATGCTAGGGCTTAGTCAATCCCCATCTCAGGTTTAAATGAAATTTAAACATGATGTAACACTCTAATGCATGCACTAGGCATTGTCAGAACTAGGGATGTGACAACTCACCCCCACTAAACAAGAATCTCGTCTCGAGATTCAAGCGTAGGGTAAGGTGAAGGGGAAACGCAAACTAGCACAATCTTCACGATCCAGGGTGCACTTTATCAAAGCGTTGATTCGATCACCATCTTTGTCTTGAAGTCTTGCTCTGAGAACTCCTGCTAACATGACAATGAGAGGAAAGGAAGACTCTAAGAATGGTTCTTCTCGAAGGTCGAACAACTCAGGATTAACTCACGGAATGAGACATAGCAACATCTCTCGAGCTGAGAGGCGAAGCACACATCCATAGGAATGGAGTGAAGCAGATGACGAAGGTTCACTAGGTAGACCACAATTTCACGCTTAAGAAGGTGGTAAACGATTGTCAACGTAGCGAGGAGTTGAGTTGCCAAGATACCATAACGATACACCTTAGGGAAGGTGACTCGTAGAGATATCCCCTTAAGTGGCAAAAAGAATTACTTTTGATTCAGAGATCATTGAAACTCTTTAAACCAGCCTAAGACAATTCTCGAGCGATCGTTTGGAGGAGGTCGGTAGAATGGCATACTCAAACTTGGATGATGTGGATTACCTTGTTGAAGACAACGTAATGGATGAATTTGCTTATCACCGGAAATGGAAGAGACCCATGGTAGAATGATACATTGGCGGTGCAAGCTAGGAACAAAATGCAAATGCTGGGAATGATTCTGGTAACTGGGGAAGAACCCAACAATAGGGAGTGAATTCACTGTTTGAGAAGGTCACAGCATTGCCGAGGAAACTGAGAGGAATCCCAGTTAGTGCCGATGATAACTCGTAGCGCTTGTGCGTGCTCTCAAGAACTTGAGCATTTCCATATTCATCAAGGTTTTACCAACATCCGTGTCAAGGGTCCGGTAACACAACCTACTACCATGATGAATGGTGATGGAGGATGCAGATGCAAAGGAAGATAACACTTCTCAGATTTCATCTTAGCGGGGCCAAGGGAATAAAATCTGGATGATCGACCGAGAGACATTTAGCACTCCGCTTCTAATGTTCTCCTAGATGTGCTAGTATAACCCATTCATAGATATGGTTTGATATCTAAAACATCAAGTAAAAGGTCGGACTTCGGGAACACAAAAATCCATAGGGGCAACTAGGGAGTAAACCCTACAAAATCCCTATGGGGAGGTGGCCAACTTCATCAATCAAGATATAAAATAACAGGTCTACCGGATGGGTGTGTTGGCCACGACATCCACCTTGCCGGTTATTGAGAGACCAATATTATAATTCTTGGGAAATGTTCCAAACCATCATATCTGCCTGAGATTCAGATCTGGTTGGTGTCAGGATATTCCAGACTCATCGAGTCTAGGAAGAAAAATGAAAGTTTGCAACACAAATCAACGAGATGACGTTGCGGGATTCTCGGGGAATGAACTACGATAGTAAGCTCCAAAACATGAGCTGGTTCTGCTACAAACATGTGAACACGCTGTCCCAGACAAACATGACCACGTGGTAGTCTTATAATAAAACACTACCGAGTTCAGGTGGGGAACCATCATTAATGACATCGAAGTCTCCACGCGTGGAAGTCCAAAGAGTTCACCTTGGACAGACTCCTTTATCCTTGAACAACTCAATCAGTGGCTTGGTGTGCTAGGATATACATATAGAATGGAGGTTGCAAATCTCCAGACCACAGAATACTTCGCACGTATGCATGACTGACTTGGGATGATTCCAGAGGAAGCAAAACTAACTTTCTTAAATTCACGGCGGCAACTTTCACCAAATGCACGTGTATAAAAGGAAGTCACTCCTTTCATCAACAAATACTTCATTAGCTAGCATGAAGAAAATGCTTTCAAAAGTTTCCAACACTAGCTTAATGTCCAACAAAATCATGGAGGAGATAAGGATGTTGTCAATGGGCTCAACAACAATTCATCTGGGTTTCCTTTTAAAAGGAATTCCATAGTTAAGTGAACAAGTGATAGTATTGGTCAGGCCAAAGATGTAATGGTGTATGCTCGAGGGATCAACCATGAATAAGACAACATTACGAGCATCATTGGTACTGATTTGAATTGACGATAGCCCACACTCAAATCAAAGGATTGATAAGATAATAGGTCCAGCAACTGATCACAGGGACCAATCGATGAAGATATCATCTTTCTTCAACACACACTACACAAGATTATCCCTTTGGAACGAACTAAGTCAGGCAAGCTTTTATCTTCCAACTCTCCAAGTTGTTGTCTAGCTTAACCAACTAGCTCCGGGATATCCAACACAGATTCTTGGAGAAAGGGTGGTTCACAAGAAACCAACTTGATCACAAGCCCAACATAACAGTCAGGTAATAACCCGGTAACGCTTCCAAGAAGATATTTGGAAAGTCACGAACCACCGGTATGTTACTAAGCTTGAGAACAATCTCGCTTTTGAGGGCAAGACGATATGATCAAATGAGTGAGGACTTGACAAGATCCTAACTCATCAATCGAAGGGTGCACCGAAATAAGGACTAGGTAGCACGATCAGTCTTAGAAGGATGATTCAAAAACCAACATACTAAGAATGAAATTATTATCCTTTAACTACCAAGCAACGAGGTTGTTGGGAGTATTGATTTCACACATCACAATTCATTTGTCGGTATTCCGGTTGCATCAACACGAGGGCCGAGGAATGACTAATGATGGTGAGAAGTATCACTGTACCAATAGTTCACAGGATGGTGTGCAATTCCTATAACAATCCCGATATAAAATATGTAATACTCCAAGGTAGAGCAGAACAAAAGCTGGATTAGCAATTTGATCTGCGGAGCACAACTTCTTTGACCCAATCCTGGATATGGATGAGGTACCGGAGTTTGTTTCTCCTAGTCATTCCGCGATAGAATGGCTTGACGGACCACAAGAGTAATAGGCATCGATAAACGAACGCACGCATACCCTTGGACTATCAATTGATAGACGAAGGTCAGTAGACAACTAAAGAGGGACAACTCAAAGGAACATATAATTTTCTGAGTTGTGGATGCATAGATTAGTATGTCGAACAAAGTTCAACATAATTCTTCCGGATAACCCATGCCGAAAGGTTGAGCTGGCAGATTCACAATATAACATGGAGAACTCATAGAGGGCCTGTTGTGATCTTTTGATCCAACAAACTTCTGCCATAATGGTTCGTGGTACTTGGAAGAACGATATACCATGGACCTCGAGGACTATCGCAAAGATTACTAATATCCTAAAGGCACTAGCAATTACTATCAACATGAAGTAGGTAGAGTGAATCTCGGGTTCAAGAATCCAGGGACAGAATACCTATTACTAAGTAGCATCACGAGATGCTTTCGAGAATAAAAGCCAGAATCATCACACTGGGATCACAAGACATTGCTAGATTACTAGGTGACTCCCTAAACACCTAGGGCCATAATAGTAACTCCAACATAATGTCAAGGCAATAGAATACCTCAACTCAACAATTAGTGTGATTGAGCTGGCATAAAGGAGCATCGAAACCAGAGGAAAAGGATTTTGCAAATGCATCAGACTATGTAGAAACCTGGAATGACTCGGACAGCATAACGGCTGTAAATGCTCAGAAAGATTTGAGACATTCACAAAAATGGTGACATAACCACTCAGAAGCACAATATCAAGGTTTCGAGATCAACAGTTAACATACGAAAGTAGTAGAAACTGAACTCAAGCTTAAATCCAACAATCTATAAGTCTACGGATTAGTAACACGTGATCCTGATAGAAAGAAGAGATAGCCTAGTTCTTAATCCCTGTAGGAAAGATAAGATGACTCAGATCAGAAGGGCATAAGGTATAAGGAGTAAAAAGAGCCTTACGTTCCATCCCACAATCAATTCCCTTATATAACTAAAGAATTTCTAGACTCAACTTCGACCAGTTTGGCTTGGTAATCCTACAGGCAGTCAAGCTCTGATACCAACGCTGTCAGGACCCCGACTCAATGCCACATCGATCTAGCATGTAACACCTCATATCACTTTGCGGCCTCACGCACGGTATTCCCACGGGTGTCGCCTTACCTTTGCCCGGGACCGTTTGCGCCTTTTGGCACACGTATATGACAGTGTCGCTAGCATCCATATGATAAGGAGCCCGGGCTGACATGGCTAGTCGTAAACCCAAAGTGGCACAGACTTACAGGGACAGGCATCCATGACCCAGCATCGAACGTGTCGGTCATCAGCGAGTGAATCCAGGCTGTAGCACTGGGCTAGCAGGACTCCGGTGAACCGGGCTGTAGCGGGCTAACAGGACTCCGGTATTCATCGCGTGACATTTCCCCGAAGGGACAGACACAGGAACGAAGAAGGACACATGCCGGCCAGCCTAAGTGTTCCGGAGCAGTAGCAAGCTACCATGGCTCGGTGGAAACACTAGGAGACATTTCCCGGTAAGAGAGGCTACTAAAGATAAACAACTAGATAGTCAGATCCCACACATACCAAGCATTTCAATAACATACACACAATATGCTCGATATGTGCAATACAACATGGCATCACAAAATGACTCTACGACTCAAGTATTTATTCAATAGGCTCCGAGGAGCGAGATATTACAAACAGGGGTCTCATGACCCAACAATCAGAGCATACAAATCAAAGCACAAGCGGAAGCTATCATGTCTGAGTACAGACATCTATAAATGAAAAAGGCTGAGAAGCCTGACTATCTACCAGATCCTGCCGAGGGCACAAGATCGTAGCTGAGGTAACAAGCTAAACGTCGAAGTCCACGCGGAACTAATAGTGAGACTGAAGTCTCTCTGCAAAAACATAAAATAGGCAAACGTGAGTACAAATGTACCCAGCAAGACTTACATCAGAACTAACTACATATGCATCATTATCAACAAAGGGGATGGTGGGGTTTAACTGCAGCAAGCCAGCTTTGACTCGGTGGCTATCCTAAACTACGACTGCAATGTAACTCTTTTGAGGTGGCGCACACGAGTCCACATATTCACCATATCAATACACCACTATGGAACCGCTCCCGTCTCCCTACGAGAACGCCATCCATAGCACTCACGCTTATCTTGCGTCATTTTAGAGTATCCACTTTCACTTGTCTATGAACTGATATAAGCAACCCAGAAGTCCTTTACCGCGGACACGGCTATTCGAATAGATGATGTTAACCCTGCAGGGGTGTACTTCTTCATACATGTTTCCACCACTTAGCGTCTGCACACGACATGTGCTCGGCAGACTTCAAGCGAAAGCCGACGTGGGTGTAGACCACGACCTACCTAAACACCTAAGTCTCTAGTCCAGGTTTATCGCCTATTCGGGTTCCATCCATGAGGAGATCCGGCCGGAGTTTCGCTCACAGCCCCAAACGATGTGAACAGGGTTCCCGTGACACCAAATGCGTGCCCGGTTACCCGGCCACGTGCCTACCGCATCACAGCCCACCCCTACGGTCAGCGCTGTCCACGGCCTCCAGCATACTACAAACACCAGAAACTACTTGCAACTCCTGGACAGAGGACTAGGGTGATTAAGAAGTCGAGCGGGGTCATATTTCAGGGCCCAATGCATGGTAGTAGCTGAATCATGGATCACAAACACAGAACTCAGTTCCTGAGGACGGCTTCAATGAGACAACCCACCATGTACTCCTACATGGCCTCTCACCGACACCTTTTACCAAATCGTGTTCACACACTTAGCTCACACATAGTAGGACATGTTCACACGCCTCTGATTCATCCCCGATGAATCAGACCTGACTCAACTCTAAGCAGTAGCAGGCATGACAAACAAGCAAGAATGAGTAGGCACAACAGGGCTCAAACAACTCCTACTCATGCTAGTGGGTTTCATCTATTTACTGTGGAATGACAGGTCATGCAGAGGATAAAGGGGTTCAGCTACCGCAGCAAGTAACAGATGAATCGGTGTTGTCCTAATGCAGTAAAAGAGAGCAGGAGCGAGAGAGTAGGATTGTATCGGAATGAACAAGGGGGTTTTGCTTGCCTGGCACTTCTGAAGATAACATTGAGTCTTCATCAGTGTCAACGATCACATCATCGGTATCACGTCTATCGAGAGGGGACAAATACCGGCAACACAGAAGGGAACACAATCAACGCAATGCACAATATGATGCATGATCATGACATGGCAAAATGAATGTGTTTTGAGCTAATGCAACTAGCAACAGATTAAATGAAGTTGGTTTGAATACAAGATTCAAATTTAAACTCCATATGTGATTATTCAAATGCCATTTAATTGATTTGTGCTAAACAGCAGCTATAAGTTGTTCTAACATGCATGAAAATGGTATAGATGGATTCCTTGAATTTTTCTAATAATTTTTCATATATAAATTATTTCATTTGGAGTTACGGTTATTTTTCTATGATTTATTGAAGTTTTAGCTATTTTCTGGAATTTCCTGATTATTTTTAAATCCAGAAAATACTACTGCGTCAGCCTGACATCATCATGACGTCAGCAGGTCAACTGGGTCGCCTGGAGTCAAACCTGACGTGTGGGGGCCACACGTCAGTGACACAGGGCTGGTTTGGGTGTTTGACAGGTGGGTCCGGTCAACGTTGACTTGACTAAGTCAAAATCTGACACATGGGGTCCACAGATTAGCACTAATCTAAACAGAAAAATTAAACTAACCTAATTAGGCTCGGGGCCCACATGGCAGTGGCACTGGGGTTGGTTTGGCTGGGTCATTAGTGGCTAATGACGTGCCACGTCACCAAGTGACGCCGGCGACCACGGCGACGGCGGGACCTCGCCGGAGTTGCTCGGGACGGTGCTACAGACGGTGGTTTGCGACGGGGTTTGGCTCTACGGGGAGCTGGAGGAGTGGCGCATCTAACGGGGCAAGCGGGAGCAGCTGGGGTGGACCGAGCTCGTCGGAAGCGAGCTCGCGGCGGCGGCCGGAGTTCGGGCGAGACGCGAGCGAGAGCTAGGGGGCACAGGAAGGCGAGCTGGGGCGTGCTACGGGCTTGTGGAGACGTTCTGAGCACGATGGTGCACTCAGGTGGGAGCTCCAGTGGCTCTGGCCACGACGGCGACGAGGCACGGCGGCGGCGAGCTTCGGCCGTGGTGGAAGAAGGAGCTAGGGAACGAAATCAGGTGCGGGGAGTGAGGGGAAGAGAAGAGGAGCTCACGGGGAGTTCGTCGGCGGTCTCGGGGAGCTCGGGGAGGCGTCGGAGGCGGCGAATCGACAGCGGCGGTCCTCGGTGGCCGAGGAGGGGAAAAGCGTCGGGACGGCGCTTCGGGGCTTCTCCGGTCGCGTGAGCCGACGGGGAGGTCGAGGGAGGCACTGCGGAGCTCAGGAGCACGTCGGGGAGGAGAGGGGGTGGTGGTGGCCATGGGTACGGCGACGATGACGGCGAGCTCCGCTCGGTGGTGTGCGCGAGAGGGAAGCAGAGGAGGGAATGGGGTCCAGGGGGAGAGAGGAGAGGTGCAGGGGGCGAGAGGGAGTGCGTGGCATCTCCGGGAGTCGAGGAGGGAGGCAACCAGGCAGGAGGTGGCCAGGGGGGAAGCAGGAGGTGGCCGAGGCCTCTCGGGCGCGCGCCACGCCTCGCCTCTGTTCGTCCTCCTGGCAGAGGAGGAAGAGGACAAGGGGGAGGAGGTGGGCTGGGCCGGCCAGATGGAGCTGGGCCAGGCTCTGGTGGGCTGCACGGTAAGGCCAGGTAACTTCCTTCTCTCTCTCTCTTTTTCTAATTATCTTAGTTTTCTATTATTCTGTAAATTTAGGGCTTTATTAGAAATACTCAGACACTTTCAAAAATCATGAAACTAATCATGGCTACTGTTTAGAATATATCCAACAGTAAACATTTTAGTTTATGATTATTTGAGCATTTGAAATATTTAATAGCATTTAAATGCCCAAATGAAAATACTATATGATTTAATTCAGTGACCAAATATGTCCTGCAAAAATATAAACCATTTTTGGTAGATGCTTCCACCTCAAACCAGAAATGTTGAACATTTTTAGAGGACATTTTGAGTTCAATGAAAAGTGTTTTATTTTGACCCTAGTTGAATTCATTTGATGCTAGGGCTTAGTCAATCCCCATCTCAGGTTTAAATGAAATTTAAACATGATGTAACACTCTAATGCATGCACTAGGCATTGTCAGAACTAGGGATGTGACAGGTCATGAGACTCATGTTTGTAATATCTCGCTCCTCGGAGCCTAAAGAATAAATACTTGAGTCGTAGAGTTATCATGTGATGCCATGTTGTATTTACACATATCGAGCATATTGTGTGTATGATTGAAATGCTTGGTATGTGTGGGATCCGACAATCTAGTTGTTTATCCTTGGCAGCCTCTCTTATGGGGAAATGTAGTCTAGTGATTCCATGAGCCATAGTAGTCTGCTACAGCCCGGTTCACCAGAGTCCTGCTAGCCCAGCACTACTGCTCAGGACACTTGACTGGCCGGCATGTGTTTCACTTCGTTCCTGTGTCTGTCCCTTCGGGGACATGTCACGCGGTGACATCCGGAGCCCTGCATAGCCTGCTACAGCCCGGGTTCTCGGAGTCCTGTTAGCCCAGTGCTACAGCCCGGGTTCAGACGCTGCTGACCGACATGCTCGATGTGATTCATGTATGCTTGTCCCCATAGGTTGGTGCCACTTTGGGTTCACGACTAGCCATGTCAGCCCGGGTTCTTTGTCATATGGATGCTAGCGACACTATCATATACGTGAGCCAAAAGGCGCAAACGGAACCGGGCCATGGTAAGGTGACACCCGTGGGAATACCGTGCGTGAGGCCGTAAAGTGGTATGAGGTGTTACCGGCTAGATTGATGTGACTTGGAATCGGGGTCCTGACAATGTGCTATGCATGAATGTTGATCAGCATAATGTTAACTGGCTGGTAGTTCCAGTTTTGACCATGAATAAAACTTCCAGCATGATGTTAACACTGTTGTAAAAGGTCATGTTAATATAAATGCTCTGCCTCTAAAAGTTGCAGTTTCTTATCTGAAACTGAACTTGGAGTTTTTTATCTGAAACTGAAACTTGCAGTTTCTTCTCTGAGAACCACATGTCAGCGACCAAAAGGCAGGGGAACCTCTCCTCTCCATCATCTCCATTCCAAAACCACCGTCTCGCCTCTCCCTCTTCTCCATTTCAAAACCACCCCCTCTCCTCTCCATCATCTCCATCCCAAAACCACTGTCTCGCCTCTTCCTCTTCTCTATTGCAAGACCACCGTCTCTCCTCCCATCTTCCAAAGATAGCACCGGACCACTCAGAAGGACATCTATGGAGGGGATGCAGCAGCGAATCAGGCAGATCGCCAGTGGCGACTAGGAAAAGTTAGCCAAGTTGAAGGAGATACTTACTTGGTTTGAGAATGAGTGGGAGATTTCGAGGACGGTGAGGGCCATGTGGCAATGTATGCGAAAGAGCGAGACAATGGCGATGAGGGCGGCGATGTACTCCTTGGCGGCAGTCATGCCGCAGTACTTCGAGTTCATCGAGTATCTCCACTGGGCGATGGAGCAGACAGATTCACCCGAGGCGGAAGTCAGGCAGAGGTGGTGGGCGTACAGGTCGAAGGTTGAGCACCTAGAGGATAACGAATCGATCGAGTACAGTGTGCCGTTCATGAGGGTGCGGAGCCAGCCGGAGCCACAGGAGTATTCGTTCTCCCACCGCAAGAGGAGGTCGGATGGCGCGACATCGCTTCCTCATCGTTCTCCACGGTTCCCTCGATGCTCACCATGTTTCAATGGCGTTGGTAGGGTTTAAGGTAAGCTTCGCACTAACCTAATCTTCCATCTGCCCATGCTTACAATCAGTGTGATAACTAATAAAAATCATTCTTACAATCAGTCTCCGAGTACTACGCCAATCACTCTAAAATAGCTCTGGACCTTCGGGTCAAAGTTGTGACATTGTGTACAAATAAACAAAAATAGATTGGTGCTTCTTTCAAAAAAGAGTACACCCCTAGAAAACTGCCAATATATGCTACTAGTATTTTTTTAAGTCTAAGCTACTAGTATTTGGTTAGAGGATTCGCTGCCGAGAAAGATTCGTCCACAGTGAGTGCCACACATCCCACTGATGGTGGTGGATGCCAATGCTAAGATGGAGCAAGGTTGGTGTTGGTAATTTTTACTTGGCACCTCGCACTCTGCATATATGCCGATTCCATCCGTACATTTGTGCAGTTCCACCAAAATGCAGCTGAATAACCCCGTTTGCATAGATAATGAAAAGGCGTGATTACATTATAGTGGCACTAGTTGATGAGACATACACTAATAAACAGAAGAAAATATTACATCATACTGGAAATCGACCCAAGTCTCCCCGATACACCTTCTGCCAGTGATGAACATCAGTGTACAGCGGTAGTACAAGGTGGGACCTTGAGACATTCAAATCTCTATTTTTGTGCAGCTCAACGAAAATTAAGCACCCCAGTTTGTAGAAATGCTTAAACATTAACAATGGGACTAGTTGATGAAATATACATTAATAAAGAGAAGCACTTTCTTCATCTACATTGGAAATGAAATGATAGATAGGACACTCGCTCTATTTTAACTGTATTATTACTTCATTTTATCAGTGACACTAGGGTCGAGCAGGTGGCAAACGAGGTGTATCGTGCGTCACAAGGATGAAGGCTGGGGGTGCTTAGACTGGGATGCTGAAGCTGGCTCTTTCAGTCCCTATCTTCCCCCTGATGTTTCTGTGGTAGCATTTGGGTATTAATCCAAACTTGGTCGAGCTAGTGCTGCGTCCCCCTACCTGCCTAGCTTATGTGGCGAACTTGTCTCCTACTAGTAGTCAGTCTGTTCTAGTAGTAGTTGTATAACTGCTCGTTTACACTGAGATGTTGTCGGATAATGGTTCTCTAAGGTTGGCTTTCTTTAATGAAATCGAAGGGAACCCCCTCTTTCGATATATAAAAAACAGTGGCACTAGCGGTGCCAAAACATTGCCTCAAATTAATAGTGCCACTAGATTAAGGTGCAAAATAATGACATTACTGCTTTATCATGGCAATGCCAAAATAGTAGCACAAGAGCAGGATTAAGATGCAGGATCTTTGGCAAACGGTCAGACCAAAAGGGAACATACCTCGTGATGGGAACCATATCTGCAGTCAACGCCATCGTAGAAGGGATGACACCAGTCACCAATATGCATGATTCAATTCATGCGACCTTTTGGTGCGGTTCACCTAAAATGAAGCAATGTCCCATGAGCTAGCAGCTTCTTCTTCTTCTTTTTTTAAGAAAAGGGCTCCAGCCCCGGTTCCATTTCCATCAGAAAACAAAACCCACAGAGCTTCTTCTTCAATAGATGCAATAAAATTGAGCAACATCAAGGTTGGTCGTGAAGCTCCTGGAGAGTAGGCGGACCAGGACAGTTGCATCTCTAACGAAAAGAAGCAACTTATCTTAATGGGAAATTTAGCAGGAGATGAAAAAAAGGGCCATTACTTTTAACAGTGCGACTGCTACATTTTACCAGTGGCATTACGTAAGAGCGGCTCGGGGCAACAAACATCAGAAGAGGATATCTAGGTTGGTCCCATTTTTGTTCGGTATATAGCCACCTTATACTGTGTGAAGCTAGAAAATCTAGTGTTGGACTTACTCTGTTGACTTGTCCCCCGGTCCCCACTTTCTTTCCTTTTTCAACCAAAAGATCGGGTTTATATTGAGTTTGTACTGCGTTCCCTTTATTTCCCTATTAGACCTAGAGACCAGTTGGATAGCCAATCTCTACTACTTTTCGCCCCCATTATTTCCTCTTTCGACCAAGTCCTAGATTCAGGTAACAAATCTTCCCCCACCCCCACCCCACACCCCCTTTCTTCCTTGTTTGAACCAAGTACTACTAGATTCGAGTGCATGAACTAGTTTTACCTCTTAACAATAAAAAATTAGGTGGTTTCCGAATAGCCGATCGATCATATCTACACGAGGGGGGCTGAGATATAGTAAAAGATACAAATGCAGCGACGTCATGAGCTCAGGAATTAGAGCAAGGCTGGTTTCAAAGGAAGTTATACCTGAGGGTCGCCGGGATGTCGCTAGGTGGTCAGCGGGAGGCCGGATCTGCCCACACTACGACAGCGAGGAAGAAGGGGTGGGAGGCCCTCCCTCGCAAGCAATGCTTGGGAGAGAATGGCAAGGTACGCTGATTGGGACGCGCCGGCAGTGGGTAAGAGTCATCGCCGAGGACGACCGCATGAACGTTGCACCTTCTCGCACTCCCCGGCGCAGAGGATCCTACTGGATCTGTGACCAGTGGTGAGTAGAGAGAGAGTGTGGCCACCGCTGTCATGTTTAGATCTAGAGAGGATGAGGCAGTGTGAAGAGAGCAACACTGGCAAGCAAGCACGGAGGCTCCTGCCTATATAGTGGAGTACTAGTTTTCTTTTGTCTACCGGTCGGAGCCAGCTTGACCAAAGCTCAACTTAAAGATAAACTTGTAGAAAAGGGGTCTGTCGATAGATGTCCTAATTAACATAGTCGGCTTGACCTAGATGGCAGCCGAGTAGTCTTTGTGCATGTGCCCCCAATGACTAGCCCAACTCAGTTGTCGCTGTTCCGCCCTCGCAGTGATCCGAAGCACATGGCACCTAATTTTGTGAGATGACAAGAAACCTTTTTTAGATTTCTCACCAGAACTACAACCATGTAGAACACAGCCTGCACGATATGTAGACGATAGCCAATCCAGGCGTGTCTGCTGGAGTCTGGTCACATGCATGGACGAAATGATCTTCCGTGTCTTGCAGGGATCTTCCAGCTACCAACGTATGTACTACTTCTATTAACTCACCTGACTTGCAGGGCCGGGGAGTGTGCCTATGGTCATTTCTCAATTGCGGTCCCACATGTGTGTGCAAACGCAATATGACGCGCGTTCCATTCGGAGAGCGACGTATCAGACCGACCGATAGTCTAGGGTGCGACGCGAATGCGACGGGCGTGCTGTATACTCCATACATGTGTACCACCGTTTTCTTGAGGCTTTGCTCCATGGCGCAATCCATGGATACAAAATTAGTATACTATACTATTTAAAATTCGAGGACGGGACTTTTCCCGCGCGGTAGGCGGGGCAGTTCCGCCTAGTCGGTTTGACAGAGACGCGAGAAGATGAGGGAGTAGGCTGCTGCGAACGTAGGGCTATGTGATTTGACAGTGAGTTACTGCTGGACAGGTGGGGCCCAGTGATTTGACTTGCCATTATCATTTTAACTGCGGCGCTACAACTGGCTTGAGTCTCCCGATTCCTGACCACCTCCATACAGGTGCCTCTCCCGATGCTCCACCATGTAGAGGCTAGCTCTTGCTTGAGAGCCCACTCCTCCACCCTTTCCTTGCCTCTTTCCCCCAGATATGCAAAAATGCCATGTAAAGCGGGCTTATAGCCCATTATTGTACTTGATCCTACAGGTGCTAAGCCTACCACATAGGCATAAAGTTTGATGTAGCAAGTTAATTAAGAAGAGAGAGGCTATTTTGGTGACCCCAGGAAGAAACGGTGATAAGCGCGTGTACCTAGATGAAGCAAACTTAGCAATAAAAAATAAGCACCTATGCATAGGGGACTTGAGTTGATAAGCCATTTAATGCCCATGGCACCTCATCTAAGCACCATTTCATTTGAAGAGCTCACTCCTTGGCAAATGCAATAAATACTACGAAGAAAGAGATAGAGAGAACTAAACAAAAAATACTCTTATAGCCAACCTTATAGCTAACCTTATTGTATGAGTGACTAAGTGATGAGTATGTATGACATGCCAACATCAGATAGCCTAACGCACCGTGTTAAATCTCCAAGGGCGCGGCCACGCGAGCGAGGTGACGGTCGTGGTAGGCGCGACCATGATACGGGCTGCTGGCAGCCCTTGGATCTGAGATCTAACGGTGGCATGCTAAGTTGCTGAAAATTTGCAGAATAACCCTCCAGGATAGGATATTCACCCATAGGTCTAGAATCACGCCATGCAACCGTTCGATCTCAGATCCAAGGCCTCTCGTAAGCCCGTATCATGGGAGAATGGAAAGCTTCGTATCACCTATAATTTTCCCGACGCTTCACATGACATCGAAAGCCATTTAATTGGGCGTCGAGTAGACATGACATATAATTGGGCCCCATAGTACTGTGCATGAATCCATTTATCCACCAGGCAAGCCACTACCCTGCCATTCGCACCCCCCCCACTTGACATTTTTACAATCGATAAACCGCTCCTAGTCATCTCGTCCTTTCACATTACGGCAGTTCCACTAATCCTAACCCTCCTCCCAAATCCATGGCATCCCAAATCTCCATGATCGGCGGTGAGTACAAGGTTAGAAACATCACCGGTGATGAGTTATACGTCATCTACACCCGTTCTTCCGCAAAGGACAAAGAATGCCTTGTTCGCTTCAAACGCATGTTCGAAAACTCAAATGATGAGTGGGTCGCTCGGCTAGATGTTGAGTACCCCACAGTCCTGGGAAGCGAGAAGAATCTAAAGGAGGCAGAGAAGAAGAAGCCCGCCGTGATCCAGGTTTGTGTGCATGACTTATGCTTGGTCTACCACATATGCCATGCCGACGTTGAATGCCAGCATTTTAAGAATTTCCTCAAGGACGGCTGAGTCAAATTTGTTATTGTAGACTTTAGGAACGACAAGGAAATCCTAGGTCGGATAGGCCTCATTGTAGGCGACCCCTTCAACCTCCAGAAGAAAGGGCCAGTGCCCTCCGGTGATCAGCCTTCAATGCTGACCCTGGCAGGAGCCATGGTTCATACTTTGTACGGTACACTGAAGAAACCTCCGTTCAAGTTTCATCATGCATGGGAGTGGAATGTACTAGATATAGACCACATCCACTATGCTGCAATGGATGGCTACCTTTGTTTCAATATCTACAAGGGTTGGATGAAGAGCAAGAGCCAAGTGTGTGGTTCAAGAAAAGAAGTATCGGCCAAGTGGAAGAGGGACAAGGATGAAATCGAGGACGTGGATGAGGAGTCCGAGTAAGGTGGCAGTGTCGTTGCTCATGGTGGTTCTAATATAGTGTCTACCGGATTAGTTGCTTAGTTTAATTTCGGGGGTGCTTAGTTTTATTTGAGGGGTGTGCTATGCTGAGCCCCCAGCAGAACTATGTTATGTTTCTTCTCGTTATATTTCGTACATTTCATCTTTTAGTTGGTATAGTACTACCACTCGTTTATTCACATTATATACGTATAATATATATGGCCAACATCATATAGCCAGCAGTTTAGTTGCCAAAGAATTTCAGGGTGCTTAGTTTTGTCAAAGAATTCCAGGGTGCTTAGTTTTATTTGAGGGGTGTGTTATGTTGGAGACCATTAACTTATAATTGTGAGAATCGGCTTATTTTTGTCATGTAACATGGTCAACGGGTTTGACGTGAAAAAAAAATGTCTAATGGCATTTCTAATATATGATGCCTTCCCCCAGATTTTCTTTACAGAGGCAACATAGAACTATATGAGTGCCCTATTAAATTTTGGAATTATTCCGAGTTCATTTGGCCTTTTTTATACATTAATGAAGTTTCTGGTCATTTAATGTGCATAATTCAAATTTGAACTACAAGCACATGCTCCCGTGCACCAAAGTTGATTGAAAAATCACATGTGTGTCCTTGGCTGAATTTCTAGGTCACATGCAAGAAATGGGAATGAAATTCAAACATCTGGGCATCTTGGTTCGGCCGAGAACATAGAGAAGCTTGGTTTTAAAATTCTTCTAAATACAAAACACGCCTGAAAATCATGAAACTTGGCATCGTGTCATGTCATGGTACTACCATGCTGTGGTAAAAAAAATTTGCAGAATAGGAACAAGTTTTGGTATAAGTTTCTTGCAAACCGGAGCTTCTCTCAAGAAGGCTCATGGTTTTGAGAGGGAACGTATCACCTTTGTGTGCATAATTCAAATTTTGAATACAAGCACATGCTCCAGTGTACCAAAGCTGGTTGAAAAATCACATGTGTGTCCTCGGGTAAATTTCTAGGTCCCATGTCAAAAATGGGAATGAAATTCAAACATCTGGGCATCATGGCTCGGCTGGAAACATTGAGAAACTTGGTTTTTTAATTCCTGTAAATCCGAAACACGCATGAAAATCATGAAACTTGGCTTTGTGTCATGACATGGCACCAACATCCTGTGTTAATTTTGCTGTCTGATTTGTGAAAGCGCACACATTAACAATCAACAAAGTCATTTTGGAACAAGTGATGTCATGTTACAATCGGAAACACAATTATTATTGGAACCGTGGGTGTTCTATTTGCCATTTATGTGCCACCACGCGTCCCTTTTTTATTAGCTAGGATACACCGTGCAGGGTAGCTATTTGAGCACGGGAGGCATGTGAGCCCTTTGACCTCCATCTACCGTCCACCTCTCTCTCAAGGTCTCCATTAATGGCGCCCAAGCCTCTATTTAATGGCGTGGCAATGTCTCACTCGACTAAGATTTAAGAGAGAAAAAAATCTGAAAAGAAAATTTTGCACGGATCTTGATGTAAGATCCGACGGACGTGTATAGCATCTACTATGACTTATAGCAACATTGATGAATATATATAAGGACGATGAGAGTGGATAATAATTGTCTTACATAATTAGGAAGATAATTAAAAAAGGCACATGCGGCTACGCCCGAAATACACAAGGGCAAAAGAAGAAGGAAGACGCATACAACGATCTGGCTCGCTGATCTCTACTTTCTTTATGCGATGCAGGTCGCGGAGACTAGTTCTCGCAGCGGGCGATGATCTCTTTCATCAGTTTCATGTCCTTAATATGCTGCTTGGCAACATCCATGGATTCCTCCACCAGCCTGTTGTGCTCGATGCGGAGCATGGCATTCTCATCCATAAGTTTGTTGATGATGACGCCCGTCCTCTGCAACAAGGCAGCGGTCTCCTCCTCCTGCTTCGCCCTTCTGACGAACTTCACCCTCAGCAGGTCGCACTCCCCCCGGAGCTTCGCATTGCCTTCACCTAGTTGTCGGATGACACTGATAGCCTCATCCTGCATCCTCGCCCAGCCGGAGATCTGATCCATCTGGCTATGGACTATCGCATGCATGCGCCTGTAAGAGTCCTCGCCTACCCGTGAGAAATTTTTCCAGGCCGCCGTGGCGCGGTGGGACCTCTCTGCTGCTTCGGCAGTGCGGCAGGACATCTCTGCTACTTCTGCGGCATGGCCGGACTAGTCTGCTACATCGACGGCGCGGCGGGACCTGTGTGCTTCTTCGGCAGCGCGGCGGGACCTCTGTGCCGCTACTATTGCGCGGCTGGACATGTCGGCTGCTTTCGCGGCGAGGCGGGAGATCTCTCGTGCTTCATCTTCCATGCTAACCTCTCCCTGGTGGAAATCTCTCGACCCAGAACTCACGCTGGCTATGGCTTGATTGACTTGATTGTTTTTTGTGGATGAGGAGTTCAGGAGGAATGTGCAGTCATCTTAGCATAGTAGTATTTATAACCGAGTACTACTAATACGCTCCTAAGTGGGAAACCGTTTAGGTTGTGATCGGTGTGAATAGGTTTGCAATTAAATATAGCGTGGTAGTAGTAGTAATTTGGAATGTCACGAGACACGCTCAAAATTTATTGATGGTTCTAGTTTCGAAGTGCGGCACTATTCCTGGATGGCATAACGTCGGCAGTTTTCTCGGCCGTGGTGTAGCATATGCCATGGTACTAGTTCTTTTTCTACTGCTGTGTACGTGCAAACACTGGCACCGTCGAATACATATCTTACGCTTGGCGTTCGACAGGAATAGCCTCATGGCGAGCTATAGACTAGTCTTTTTTTAGACGCATTACACCTATCTCTCGGGACTTCTCACACGCACCATCACTGCTCCCTAGGTCGATGCCACCCACATACAGTTGTACTATGAGAAGAGGTGCACGCACGCACTCGTCCTCTCTCACACTCGTCCTCTCGTTCTCAACCATCTTATTGGCTCTATCATAGGCTTCACATTGCTCCTTGGCCTTGTGATTGAGAAGTTTAAAACACGGAGGCTAAGATGGAGGCGTGAGGTTTTGGTTAATGTGTGGGCCGCACACGGCACCAACACGACACGAGCTTCGTCTGCCTGGTGCGCATGCAGTCGGGTGAGTTATCCAAGTATAGACACAACCAGGCCCTCGTTGGTATCCGCGCCTCGACTTTGGCTGGTCATAGTGGAGAGTAGCATAGACTAGTTACTAGTCTATGTTACTAGTACCTTCATAGTGGGTAGTGTCATATAGTATATGCATAATTTGGCGACGAGCGCTCTCTATATGTACCACCTTTTTCCTTTAATTACATCTTGTTAGTTTTGCTCCATGGCACAATAAATTGATACTACTACTGTACAAATGTATACATTTTTTAAAAGGCTAGAGGGGGCCGGTCTAGCTTGGTCCTTTTCATGAGAGGTGAGGGCCTTTGTGATTTGACGGCTCATTACTACTGGAAGGCGGGGCCTTGTGATTTGACTGCTCGTATAAATGTGCCGACGACCTGAGGAAGAGCAAAGAACCGTGCGGTATACTCAAGTTTTCCGCTGGAGTATGACGGAGGAGCAGGAAACACGGCAGCCCAGTGCCATATCCTATACTCTCTACTCTTATTATATATTACTAGCAAGAGGCATTGTTTTGTTGGCGATAAAGAATGATCTAATTTGCTAGTCATCTCATTTTTAGCATTGTTCTATTCATGCCTCGCAGAGAAGGTGACACGTGCGGCCAAACACCCGAAGCAAAATAAGAAACACGGGAGTAAAAGAAGAAGGAGGATTATCACCCCAAAAAAAGAAGGAAGACGCACACACACAAGTCTGGGGCACTGCTCTCACTACATGAAGGGTTGCTGGCCACGGATTCGTAACTGCTTCTTCATCGCCTCCACGACCTCCATCTCCTTGCGTGTCTCCTCCGCCATCTTCATCATTGTGTCCATGACGCAGGATTTCTCGACGCGAGCCTTCATCATCTGTTCCACGGCCGCATTACGTACCTTGATAGCAGCCGGGTGATCGATGCGAAGCTTTGCCAACTCCTCCTTCTGTTTCATGACGAGGGCATGCAACATCTTCATCGAGGAACTACTATTCTCATGCAGCTTCTTCTAGCCGGCGTTCTCCTCCTTTAGCAGTTCGAGCTCGTGGCAGAGCTTCGCCTTGTCCTCCTGAAGTTGCAGGATTTCGCCGGTCGCCTTCTTCTCTGAGGCAATGCTCTTCTTCAGTAGCATCACCAAGCCGGCGGTAAACTCCCCCTGCTCATTGAGCTCAACGGGCATGTCGTCGAGGCTCTCCTTCAGCAGCTCCACCAAGCCGTGGATGAACTCCTTCTGCTTATTGAGGTGCTTATTGAGCTGATCGGGCATGCCATCGAGGGATAATGACTCCAGCGCCGCATGTTCGCCTCTGCGTCTAGGGCGCTCCTGGGAGCCATCGCCTGCCCGTGAGAGATCTTTCGAGGTCTCTGCGTGGTGGCGAGCCCTCTCTTTTTTCCGTAGCCTTGGTTACCGCTCCCTTGTTATGAGTAGTTCTCGACCTAGAGCTCTGCATACTGGCCATGGCAAGGATGGACGAAGAAGGAGGACTTATGAGGAGGAAGGTAGAGTAATTTTCGGTTAGGTAGTTCCCTTTTTTATAACCTAAGTACTAGCACTAGTAATAAAACCTGCATAGTGGGAACACGTTCAGGTTTGGTACATACTGGTAGGTGTCAGCAGGCTTGCACTTAATTGTAGCACTAGTACTTTCGAATGTGATGGGAACAAGGTAGAGATTAATTGATGGTTTTTGGTTTCGAGGCCCGAAACGGCACCCGATGACTTTAGTGGAACATAAATTTCAAGTAGACTACACTGCTCAAATGCGTAAATATTATGTTACTGTCAAAAATTGGCACAAAATACGAAGGATACCAATGGAAGTACTACTAGCAACCCATGATTTAACTTCTCGCATGCGCGCAGTGGAGTACTAATGTCTTTCTTCTGCCCTCACGTCCACTCAATTTGCATGCGCTGTATTAATTGACCATCAATGAAGTGAAGGACTTTACATGCGTCAAATTATCACATGGGGTGGATCTTGGTACAAAATTGCGTCCGCCCGTGTACCCGCGTGTGCGTGCGAGGGAATGAGTGCGTGTGTGGCGTGCGTGCACATCTTTGCTTCGTGCATGTACCGCCAATGCTGCTCAGGGGGGATGAGTACATTCTTCTGGAACTAGCAGCACATCACTGTGATCAATCCACACAAGGATGTTGCGACAACGCCTCCACATGTGCCACGTGGCTTCATGAACTGTAAGAGAGACACTGTGTAGCGTGCCATTGTGTTTTGCACATACTCGAAGTACTACTAAGGTACACGTGCATTGCACGTGTCAGATTTTGCAACCAAATTATGAATAAATACCACACTGTAACATGTAACCTCTGAGTCATATATGCCTAATGTAGACCTTCGTTTAATTCTTATAGTTCATCTCAGTCAAAATCAATTAGTTTTTATAAAAAAACCTAGGGCCTCTTTGATTCGTAGGATTTCCAAAACGCGAGAATAGGAAGAACATGGGATTAGAGTGGAATGTCATCTTGAATCCTATAGGATGGTACGAGTGTTTGATTGTGCATAGAAAAAACGCAGAATTCTTTCAAAGAGGTTTGAGTGGATGGGATGTTTCCTATGAAATCTAGTGCAAATGAATCATATGGAAAAATTCCTATGGTTTACAATCTTATGAATCAAACAACCAAGATATGAAAAATTCCTAAGGATTAGAATCCTCCAAAATTCCTTCGAGAATACTTCGAATCAAAGAAGCCCTTAATCTATTTTATGATTCATGGAATTGTGCGTTGTAAAGCATAAAGTAAACACAAATAATGGGTATTCAACTAGCAAAAAAGTTTGGGCAGTTATGATACGGAAGATTCTAGAACAAAGGAGAACCACTGTTGTTTTGAGATTTGTGCATTATGCTTAAGTTCAACCATGGAGTCTGCTAGATTGTACATGTGGCAAAATCCGGTGGGGGGCTAGAAGATGGTGCGAGGGGCCGAGTGGAGGGAGACTATGAAGGAGAGCACAACTACAAGATCGATATTTAGAGAGAGGGGGCGAGAACGTGCACTGTTGCGCGCAGTGGCGGAGCCATGAAAAATGTCCCATGAGCTAGGGGCCAAGCATTGCTAATCCTTTACGAGGAGGGCCAATTCATCCACTTAAACCATTTTTACCAGCAATTGTCTAATGATCACATTCATATTAGCCTCGATATATAGTGATGTTAGGGGGGGGCAGGGCCCTTGCTGCCCCCTGTCTTCGCCATTGTGCGCTCGTTTGAGAGATGAAGCGGAAGGCATGGATGATGAGAGGGGGGCGTTGGATATATAATTAATGTGGGTGTATTAGCTATATATGTAATCCTATATAGAGAGGTATAGATTGATTGATGTGGACATGGGAAAGAGGGTGAGACCTCACTAGATATATAGATTGATCAGTTTATGTGAAAAACTATGAAAGACCTAGCTATATACAGACACACATAGAGGAACATAGATCGTTGTGCATGCACGTGAGAGATAAAGAATGGCCGATATGATGGAGAGGGGGATGTGTGTGTGTGTGTCTTCATGGGAGACCGACCTGAAGAAAAAGATTGCACGTGTGCGATGGATAATGCCGACTGGTAGTGTGTGTGCATGCATGCACGAGAGAAACTTAGTGGTTCAATTATAAAGAGAAGACCAATGTGTGGGTGTAAAATACTAGGTGAGGTCATAGTCAATGTAAAGTTGAATTCAAATATTTGAATAAGAGACCATGATGTTTGAAACCCATGCATGCATGAATATAACCGAGATCTGCGCGGTGTGGTTTGGAAACGAGCATGTTGTAATGTATACACATTGAACAAGGTCAGACTGGTTTTAATTTGAGATTCTGATGGTAGACATCGTTTGGCCACATTGCATCCGTGCATGGACACACTATTCTAATTGGAGATGAGGGGTGGCTTTCGCATCACATATCTATATCTACACCCCTATATATATTATGTTTTACATTTTTATATAGTGTGCGGATAACTTTAACTTTGAAAGATGGTCGTTGGATGAGGCCAACCCATGGTCCAGAGCTAGCAAATTTGAGCACTACTAGCCATTGGATATCATCTAGATTCCATCAGATTTTGCCACATGTACAATCTAGAAGACTCTATGGTTGAACTTAAGCATAATGCACAAACCTTAAAACACAAGCACTTCTTTGTTCTAGAATCTTCCGTATCAGAATAGCCCAAATGTTTTTCTACATGATTTGTTTTTACTTTATGCCTTACAACGCACAATTCCATGAATCTTAAAATAGATTAGCTTTCTTATAAAAAACTAGATGATTTTGAATGAAATGAACTATAAGAATTAAATGAACATCTACATCATGCATATATGACTCAAAGCTTACATGCTATAATGTGGTATTTATTCATAATTTGGTTGCCAAATCTCATGTGTGCAATGCACGTGTACCTTACTAGTCTAAATGGTGTCTCTGTGTGTTGTGCGTGTTAAACACATTGTACGTAGTATATCATACTAGTCTAAATTGTCTTTTTTTCTTTTGGGTAAGAGATCAGGCCTACTATGACGAGCCAAGAAATATCATCAAATAGCTAATAACGTCACACATTACCCCTAAGTGACGTTCTATGGGCGTCACAAGCATCGTCACGGAATCACCGTCACAGATTACTCCTAGTGACGGCGCGCGCAAAAGAATGTCACTGAAAATGGGACCTTCGGTGATGTTTTCTAGAATGTCAACAACTTGCTATTTCTGTGACGGTCAATTAATGTCACCTGTTAGGGGCAAGTATGGTGTAATCTTCCATATTCAGTGACAAAGCAATGTCATGACTTGCTGCCACGGCTACAAAACGTATTTTTCAAACGTATTTGACAGCCTAATCATATTGTAAAGTCAATCATCTCAGCCAAATCATCCTCTAAATAACAGTAAAAAGAACAAGATTGATTCACAAGTTTGACAATCATGAGAATATACAAGTTGGAAACTAATATTTAGATAACGATAACTAAAGACCACGAAAGAGTTGTCCTCATGATTGTTATGTATCATTCAACAACTATCTTCCATCACAAAAGGATGGCCTTCATGCACCATCAGGATTGGACAAGGACTACTAAGTTGCTTGATCCCTTGATTGAGAGAAAGGTAACCAGGTTCTCAATTTCTTTTTGCTTTTTTTTCCAGGCTTCACACCTGTCTTGCTGGCTCTTCTTCAGAACTTCAAACTTTCTTGATTCTTCCTCTCTTTCTTGTGATTCAAGTCTTGCAGCTAACTGCTCCCGGTGCCTATGAAATTGACGAAACACAGCAGCGTTGCATGCTTACTACATGAAAATCGACAAGATACCATGGTACAAGAGTATTAAATTATGAAACTAAAATGAGAAGTACCTTATTAAATGTATAGACAAACATGCAGATGGGCCAATGAAACAATAAATGCAATATCAAGTTGTAGTTGTTAAAGAACATGCATAAGGAAGAGCAAGATTTCATCTATCAATCTTGAAAAGCGGCAATCTTCATCAATAAGACAATGAGTCAGTAACTCAATTTTGTTTCAATTTTACTGTCAGGAGTGCACTCTGCACACAAAACGAGAAAATAAGAAACAACAAGAACATAAAGAGAAAAACATAGAAGTACATGCCATTTGCATTTCTTGCCTCTGTACCTTTCTGTTCAATTCTTTCTTTTAGCCCGAATACGTGAAGCAGACCACTTAGACCTCCAGGATTTGTGTATTTGGCATGGTAGAAGCTTTACGTGCCTGGGTAAAACAAGTTAGAGAAAAATCAGTAAATCAACATTTGACTTACGGAAGTCAGCACTAGTTCAAATAGGAAGGTACCGAACAGAGAAAGCAACCTCCTCTTCATCTCTCAAATATATATTTTATCGGGAAATAAGAATTTTAGTTTGTATGAAGTGATTGCTTGGAGTTCTTGTAGGAGAATGGTACTGTGAAACCTATATGGCATTTTTACCGTAATGATAGATAATGGCTCAATAAATAACAAATAATATGGATGACAAAAGGATCAATTTTGAGTTTATTTGTTCACAAGTCAGAGGTAAACATCATTGGAAGGAAAGGTAAAATCCATGCATAGTTTGTAGAAACCTATATAACAAGGCCACTCTCTATATCTCCACAAATGTTCACCAATTTGTCTGATTTGATGCCTAACAAATCTTTAATGTTCAGACTAACCTTCACTATACCGCTCGGCCTGAGCGGTAAGCTATCTCAAAACATATCAACAAAAAAACAAAGACTAACATTGATTTTTATGAAAGACCTTCTGCACTTAATCTCACATAGATAATTTATAGTCTTGCGCATTAGCATGCGCTTAGCATAATCTGTCCAACTGAATGCGGTAATTGTGATCATGTTAGATTGACAAAATAGAAATAGGTCTATAATGTGAATACTGAGTAGTAAAAATAGTCAGCCAAAATCCAATTTCAGGTTATAACAGGAGACTAACAAAAAAGCAAAGGTCTCTAAAAAATTCTTTAGCATGAGTTCTTCATGACCAATACCAGCTGTTTTGTAGAGTACAGTTACTAAATGTTTGGAAGAGTGAAGGAATAACATCTACATTCATTACAGTGTTATTAGTACAAGGTGTCGACTCACATATAATTGGCATGGGCTAAGGAAGTAGCTGAAAATAAACTCCAGCGCAACTGTGCAACTAATACATTGAAAAGGGGCAAAAAAAGGCAATGTAACTTGTTTCCCCACTCGCAGTGAATCACATCTTCATCTTTGATCTAGCTTACCTAGATCTTCTAGTTTAAATCTGAGTATATGCCTCGCAACCTGGAAAGAGGAACTCTGTTGTTAACATGGGAAGAGTAAAACGCTACCCAGAAATCAATTTTGGGCACAACAGATGGAATTTTCAGAAAATACTTGGTAGAAAAAAGGGAAGGTTATACGGAGCAGAAAGGAAAGAATCTGTGACCACCACCGTCCTTAGCGAGAGCCTGGCATTCCACCTCCTTGGCGACGGCGACCTGCCGAAACAACAAGTCGCGTGCATACGACTCCACGCCACCGTCATTAGGGTCAACAGTCGTAGCCTCCCAATGCCATTGGCAACTAGAAGAAGCTCGCTTGGTCGTGGGAGCCAGACATGGAGGAAATTGTTGTGGTGCCGGCGCTATGAAAGGGTCGACGCAGGAGCCTCTCAACATGGCCGACGAGGATGAGGCGAGATATTAATGTCGCCTGTACAGGCTGGCGGCTCCGATGTCGGCCGGCCAGACGTGACGACTGGTCCTTGAGGGGAGCAAACGAGGCAGTCCAGGCCTGAGGGAGTGCGGGAGAGCAGCCGTGTGCGAGAAGGCGCGGGGCGCTGGCACTCGAGATCGCGGCGGCGGCTACAGGCAGGGTGCGCCGCCGGGATCCTCCAATCTCGCCTCGCCTCGCCTTTGGATACGGTTGTGGGGGAGAGAGGGTCGGGAGATAAGGTAGAAATCGGGCGAGGTAGTTTCGGGCGGCTGAAAAAATGCGAAAAATAATTGCGTGGATGACTGACACTGAGGGAATGTGCAAAATTTTAGAAACACGGAGGTCAAAGTATTTTTAGTGGAGAGAAGGTTCTGTTTTCAGTCAAATATAAATGCAATTTCTTATGATAAGCAAACTTTGACAGAAATAGGAATTTATGAAAAAATAACAATATGTAGAAAAACATTAGGGCGACGTTAGGCGCCGGCCTTGCAAATCGACCACCTCACCAACCATGATGAGCATTGAGTGCACAAATCGCTTCCAAAACATCATCCGGGCGATTTGAGAATGTGATTGTCGGGCTATTTTGAAACGCTTACATTGTTACATAAAAAATAGTGCATACCGGTAGGATAACACTAAAATATATTCTAGTTCATGTTTAGTTTTTTCACATATAGTGAAGAGTAACATGGGTTAGATATGATCGTATGGTGCATACACATCATCCATATATTTCTATTTTAAGATGGTTTACTAGTAAAAGTTTGATGTTTTTGAATATTTCCAAATCGCCATATAGCTCCTGGAACATATTGGCTCATGCACCCCTCTTAATAAACAAATTAATAACTTGCTACTATAGGTCGTATAGGTGTCAAACCATTAAAAGTATGTTAGCACAAAATTGTATCAATACGTGAGCCCTAGCCTAGTGGGAAGCAAATTAGGAAAGACCATGGAGTTTGTGGGTTCAAACTTATCGAATCGCTTAGTTTCCTTTTCTCTTTTTTTAGACAGAAGAACAAAACAAGTAGTGCATTAGTTCTACCATATCCGACGAGGTGCCTGCCGACTCAGTCTTTCGGAGGTGCTCGTAGGGGTAGGGGGTGCGTATGTGCGTTCATAGGGGTGAGTGTATGCGCATGTATATGCACGCTTGCGTCTGTACTGTGTTCAAAAAAATATCGTGAGCTCACAAACACCTTCAATAAGCCCCAACTTATTAATATTAGGTTGAACAAAATAACTACATCATGGGTCACATAAAAAAACACTAATGCATGGGTCCTACCACTCAACAACTGGTGAAGCGGTTATGATGGGTCCTAGTGGTAGTCGTTATATGACAAAAAAGAGCATCACACATTCGTAATAATATGTGACACTAGTAGGTTCATCATGGAAATTAGCAAAACGTCATAGAAATTGGCATACAGGTGGTGCTCAGTGCCCCAATTCATTCATTGACATTAATCGTCACCGATTCGCGGTAATCAATGACACGACCTCCAAGACGTCACACATTAGGTACATGGGTAACGTTGTCAACCACTGTCACAAGGATTTTCGTCACAGTATGTCAATTTTCTTGTAGTGGTACACGTTAAGCTTGTTCTCCTGAAATTTCAAGTTGCGCCTTGTTATGCCAAAATTTGAAGCTAGCGTCTCTGGCTATTGTGTTGCGAAACTCCCGCCTCTTCAACTCGCGCCTTGTTACCCCGAAATATTTAAGATAAATCTTTGTCTCGTTGTGCTCCGACAACTCTCTCCATCTCAACCTGCGCCTTGCTATTCCAAAATTACAACACGCGCGAAAACTCCCACCTCCTGTGAAATCCCGACACGTGAAATGCCCATGATACCCCTGAACCGAAAGAACCGCCTCAAATCGATGGGGGTACTTTCGTAACTTACCCCACATTTCGGACAAGCGCGTCCCTAATCCATGGTTCCCCAGTCCCATCCCATCCGCCCACCCATTCGTACACCGAGGCCGACAAAACCCGTGAAGCCCCACACCCTCCTCCGTCTGCCACCGGGCAGGAGCCTCTTCCCCGACGACGTCATCCACAGCAACACCTCGACGACCCTCATCAACCATACCGGATGAGGATCCGTCGTTGATCTGGTCGTCCCGCCGGTTCAGCCACCCCGTCCTCCACCTCCAAGGAGCTGCCCCGATGTTCCCCTCATCTTTCGTGCCACCTCCATTCCCACACCGTCGTCTTCACCTGCACCACCGGAAGAGCATCATCATCACCATTTCCTCGGATGAAGTCGCGGCCTAATCGGTGCCACCAAAGAGGTTGTACACTAATCGCCGTAGTTTCTTCTTGATTCGATCTCACGGTGCTGCTGGCGCTCGGTCCCGAGCCGACACGGCGCGGCTCCATCCACGGCGGCGTCGCCGGCCACTTCCTCCACGGCGTCGCTCCCTCGGCGGCAACATCCACATCAGTAGAAGTTGTTGCCGCTTTAGCTCTCGCTCGCGCTGCTGCTCTGCTCTTGCTCTCGGTCCCCTGTATGGTCTGCTCTTGCTCGCGCTGCTGCTCTCGCTCTTGCTCTTGCTTGTGATGCTGCTCCAATTTAGCTAGACTTCAGTCGACTGAATCGACTTTTGGGTCAGTCGATTTTCAGGGGGTGGGGGGCTCGCCGGAGTTAAGGAAGAACCAGCCGTAGTGGGGAGGGGGCTTGCCGGAGAGGTACCCCACTATCTATCTTAGGGTTCAGGGTGTGCGTGGTGGTCGCCGGCGGTGGTGGGGCGGTGGCATGGGGATCGCCGGAGAAAAAGCTCGGCATGGGGGGGCCTACAGGGATGGCCGGGGCGGCGGCGTACCGGCGGTGGGGAGTGTTTTTGAGGCGGGCGGGGCGGCGCACCGCCGGCCGCGGGCGTCGGCGGGCGGCTGTTTGGCCAGTGCTGGCTGGCGGCTCAGGGGGTGGAGGTTGAAGATGAACTGCAGGCCCTTGATTTCGTATCCAACGGCTACAAAATTGACTGACCAAAGATGAAAAAGTCAGTCGACTGACATGTAGCCTCACCTCTAGTGCGTTCAGTTTCGACAGTAAAATTTAGTTTCGACAGCAAAATTCAGTTTCGACAGTTAAGTTCAGTTTCGACAGTTAAATTCAGTTTCGACAGTTAAGTTCAGAGATGAGCGGCTGATGTATACATCTAGCACTTTGTGGTTATGTATTTTACGTCATCTATTGGAGATGCTATTAGAATTCCACTCAGGTTAACGTTGTCTCTCTTGTCCTGCTTTAGCCTTGGCATCGTACAACTCACCAGAGCTCCTCCAACAACGAAACCCTCCATCACAGCGGAACAGTACCTCGGGATCCATCTCCAGACGCCTAAGATCTTCTTCCCCTCCTCCGACAGCCAAGTCAGCCGGAGCATCCTCACCGGCCAACCCAATCACACTGAGATCAACATGGCTTCGCCAAAGAGGTTGTACACTTCTTGTCATTTGACTTAATCTCACCATGCTTCTTTGCATCCTGTGATCTTCCAATTCTTGTGAACCAAACACCCAGATTGGCAGAAATCCTGTGTTTTTAAATTCTCTATTTTGCACGTGCATTCCTATCCTGTTCCAGTCTATTTCCTATCCCTACATTGTTAGAATCCTCAAATTCAAACAAGCCCTTACACAATTACTTCTGTTACAGATATGTGTCAAAGAAAACCTTGTGTGGTTTGTCCTGCTCCTGCGGTGCTGTGTTCCACCCCAGCTCAGCTGCTCCAACAACGGAAGGGTTCACCACAGCAGGGATCCGCTCTCCAGACTGTCTTTCGCCACCTCAAATCTTCTTCCCCGCCGCTGGCAGCCATGATAACTGCATTACCATCATCAACTGAGCAGATGACCTTGAGGACTACACGGGTCCGCAAAAGAGATCACACTCTTCCGTGTCTGCTTACGTTATGCATTGCTTAATATGATGACATGCTACTTTATCGTTGTGTTCACCTATTAGACTCCGACTCAGGTCCAAACTAATGCTGGAACTTGAGTTTTAAATGGTTGTGGGGTACATATTGGGGCAGCAATCAGTACTATCTGTCTACTATCTGCTTCATCTCGGGTGTCTACTATGAGTTTCATGTTGGGTGCAAACAAACATTAAAGGAACCATTATATGTATTTTTAACTAAAGCTATTATCTACATGTTATCATTTGTTTTGGGTCTATCCACAGTTTGCTACCATCACTCTAGATTTGTGCATGCACTCCTTACATAATCTCACTATGTTTTATTCCTATGCATGTCAGTTATTATACACAATGGAACTGAACATGTAGAGCAAAAGAGACGAGCCTTGCGTGGCAATAAAATTTCATGCAGACGTCGCTCCATGGTGGGCGCAAAGGCAGCCCCCCTCCACCCATTTCAGATCATAATCAAGAGGAAGATAACTGTGCTGAGGGGGATTCAGAAGAAGAAGACCACTCCTATTTACCCCATGACGTATTCGCTCTAACTTGGCATGCTGATGTTGGTAAAATCATGCATATGGTGCCTTGCATTGCTTACTGTATATATCAAGGATGTCATCTGCTTAGTTTAGACATGCTTTGTGTCAATGCCATCTTTTTAGTTTCATTATCGTATATGTGAATCATGCAATGCCATCTTGTTTAACCAGGCATCATATATGTGAATTTTGCAATGCCACCCTGGTTAGCCAGTCATCTTATATGTGAATTATATCATGACATCATTTTTTATTATGTGTTAAATTTGTCAACAATTTTAGTACATTCAATTACTCTTCCTGTGCATCATCCATTCGACACGATCATGGAAAAATATGGAGTGGAAACAATGTCTTCAGAGCAGACAATGCTATCTGATGAAGCGCATGTCTTGCTGGTTACAGATAGCTCCTCGGAGGAGGACTTGGAGACAGATGACCAGTCCTATCCCCCCCCCCCCCGAGGTGTATGCTCTAACTTGGCAGGGTTATGTTGCTCATATCGTGCGTATCGTATCTTGCTATGCTATGTCATTTGCTTAGTTTAGACAGGCTTTCTGTGGATGCCACCTGTTTAGTGTCTAATTACCATATATGTAAATTATGCAATGCCATCTTGTTGCAAGACATTATATATGTGAATTATGCAATGCTATCTTGTTGTAAGGCATTATATATGTGAATTATGCAATGCCATGTTGTTTAGCCAAGCGTCATATATGTGAATTATATCATGTCGTCCTTTTTTGTATTTCTCATTGCTTTTGTCGACAATGTTTGTATATTCAACTTCTCTTCCTGTACATCAGCCATTCAAATTGGTGATGGAGAAATCTGGAGTGAAAACAAGGTCTTCAGAGCAGAAAATGCTACCTGGTGAAGCAGATATCTTGCTAGTTACAGATAGCTCTTAAGAGGAGGATTCAGAGGCAGATGACCAGTACTATTATCCCCCTGAGGTGTATGCTCAAACTTGGCAGGGTTATATTACTCATATCATGAATATGTGTATTGCAATGCTTAGTTTTTACATCATATACACGATATTGAATGCCATCTCCTTAGTTGACACATCATATATGCAATTGCCCTCTGCTCACTTCCTTAGTATATAAATCATATATTATAATTATATCATGCCATGATGTTTACATAGATAGTATATATCTGAATTATGGCATGCCAACCCATTTTCTAAAGACACAATATAGTTATATCATCTCATCTTGTTCACACTTCACATAGTCATCATATTTTGAATTATATCATTCTATTCATGAATTTCATCATGCCATCATGTTTCCATCGATGGCATGTTTGTGATTTATCGCATGCCAACCACTTTAATAGACACATCGTATAGTTATATCATGTCATGTTATTTACATAGTCATCATATTTTGAAATATGTCATTCTATCATGTTTAGTTAGCCATCATACATGTGAAATTGTGTCATGCTATCATGTTTAATTAGCCATCATATACGTGAAACTATGTCCTGCTATTCTGTTTGGTTAGACAACATAAATGTGAATTATTTCATGCCCTGTTTTCTTCCCTACTATCCATTGCACCTGTCTATCTTACAATGTCTGTACATTCAATTACTTTTCTTGTTTATCAGCCATTTGAATTGGAGGGGGCGATGGCAGTATCTGTGGGAGTAAAAACACGGTCTTCAGAAAAGATCGTGCTACCTGTCGATGGAGATAGAACCACGGCTGTACTTGCCCAAGAACCAGCCCCACCACACATAACCCAGATTCACGCAGATTGTACCCCTACCTAGTTGGATAGAGAACCTGCGACACCCCTTCTAACCCCAACCCTAGCAGATAGTAACCCAGTTCCTGTTGACACAGCACCGTCTCCACCACAGAGCACCCAAACACGAGCAATTAGTAAGGCAACTGCAATGCCCAAAGCACGAGGACCACCACTCCGAACCCCAAGTCAACGCTTAAAGAAGAAGAAGAATTGTTCTCAGGTCAGGTTCCGTAGCTATGGTTCATACTACTTTGCTCTTACATCACTTTATTTACTCATACCAACTAATTTCAAATTTGAAGGATGCAATTGAAACCCCAATGGAGCAACAGGTATGTTTTAAACCTGTTTCTTTAACGTGTTTGATGTTGTAACTTGCTCTATGTTGATTTCAGTTTCAATTAAATAAACGGTTATGTTCTCATGCCATGCACCTTACAAGTGTTGTTATTGTTGTGTAGTTTCTCACACTTGTATTCTGTCTAAGCTGCTTTGTCTTAAATAGATATGATTTGAACGGTATCTATCTTGATTTCGCAACATAAACTAGAATGATATAGACCATACAGTGACCATACTACATAGATATATGTTTGTTTCATGCTGTTATCCTATCCACCTTACTACTGAACTGGTTTACCAAAATGAGTTTCATATACTACATTGTAAACCTATGATGTGTTTGTTTGTTTCTCTTTTAGAATGCGGATAAAATATTGGAGAAGAGTACCCCGTTATGCAATGGTACAGGAAGAAATGCAGATAAGGTTCAAGATAGTGAGACATCCCTGTTGATCTCCAAGAAAGCTGATAAAAACTATATTGAAGACACTGAGACAACCCAAAGTCCTGTCTTGATGTAGTGTTCGAGTTACTGGCTACTACTGCTGGCACCAGCTCTTCGAACTTGCTGCCTGAATCAGTTCGGCTTCTTGAGTCTCAACTTCAAGTTGAAAGACATTGATCAGATGTTATGCGACAGGAAGCCGAAGGACTAAGGAAGTCCCTGCAGAATTCAGATGCATACTTTCTGGTGCAACAACAAGTGCTGGAGGATTTAAGCTCCAAACAAGAGAAAGTTAATAAGCTTGCTAAGCATCTTGCCAGCATTATGGGTACCCAGGATATTGTTTCTTGAGCTCTTCTCAAGTGGTTTCAATTCTGGACTTGTTTTGCTGTGGCATTTATATGGTGTTTTGTTCCCTATATTTGCACTGGTGGCGAACTTTGATGCCCAGTGGATGTAATATGTGTAATAGTCGTGATAGCCTAGCGTAAATTGCTTGCCTGTTTATTTCCTTATTGTCTTGTTTATTTGTTTTCTTGTAATCAGTGAAGCTCTTTTTCCGCGGTTTGCTAGTGGCCACAGTAACCTATTTTTTAAAACTAGGCCACATTAACCATGGGCTACATATTTACTGTAGTTAACATGGGCCTCCTACGGACCGTAGAAACAATGGGACTTCTAAGGGCCATAAAAACAATGAGCCTTCTACGGGGCATAGAAACCATGGGCCTTATACGGGCCGTTGACACAATGGGCCTTCTATGGGCCGTATGATCGGTTGGCCAAACATGAGCCAATAACAGACCACATTATGGCCGTAAATGGGCTAGAGTTGAAATCGTCCGTTCATGGGCCGACCATAACTGGTCGTCGTTAATCCGTCGTATTTGATGAAGCTATGAAAACGACCCAACGTGTAAACGGGCAACAAACGGGCCGACTATAACCACGGGCTGAATTTGGCCCACAAGCAGAAAATGACAGTAATGGGCCGAAAGTAAATGAATGCTAGAAATGAGCCCAAGAATAAATGGGCCCTGAGAACGCCGAAAGATAACATGGGCTGGAAACGGCCCAACAGAATAATGAGTCATTAATGGGTATAAAGTGATACACTGTTCATTAGGGGCGAGTTTTACCACGGGCCATTAATGGGCCGAGGGTTACTAAGGGCCTCATATGGGCTGAAAGACGTCATGGGACATACATGGGCCGGAAGTTAAAACAGGCTGGAATTATATTGGGCGGCCCAGATGACGCTACTGGGCCTAATTCGGATAGGCCGTAAACAGGCCCTGGGTTAGCGGGTTGTAAATGGGCTATATGCGAACATGCCGTTAACAGGCTTGCCGTGGGCCAGCCCGCCACCTTTTGACCAAGTTAAACGGGCTGGCCTTTTCACAGGAATGGGCCTTTGTTGGTCCGTGCCACGCGTCGACGTATCATAGGCGCTTTGGGTCCAATGAGTGGATGACATCTGTCCCAACGGCGAGCCGACACGTGTTCCCTCCAGCCAATGATGATTTTATTTGTGGAAAATTCCCAGTGGTTGGGGCTGTTAACGGGTTATCGGATCCAAAACCGGACCTGATAGCTGAACGGCGTTCCGTTACGGTGGATGCCACGTGTCGGTCACCCTTGACGAAAGCACTTCTGTGACGCGTGATTTATCGTCATGGAAGTGGACACTTCCGTGATGATAATTTTGGTAATGCCATGGAACACTTCTACGACAGCATAGGTATGACTATCTTAATTCTGTCATAAAATTTTCATGGATGTACATGCATCACAGAAAACGCGATCTATTGTGACAAACACGTATCATCACGGAAGTGTATCTACTACCTCTATAAAAGCACGAAATAGCGGAGAACCAAATCATCTCAACCATCAAACCATGCTGATCTGATGGTCCAAATCGGCTTGTGACATCAAACATGTTTAACACTGTAATTACCCATCACTGCCATTGGTTATAACCCATATTTGTTTAGCTCCTACGGAAAAGAAACTCCTCCCGATCCCCTCTGCATCCTCACGCCCGCCCACGATCTCCTATTACTCTCGCAAACCATCAGGTAGTTTCGCCCCCACCAGCCCCTTCCCGCACCACAACCCTTCTCTCCCGCTTGCGTGGTCTTTGCCCCGCCCAAACCTACCACATGGTCTTCATGCTCATGGCCGCCGTCTGGTCCGCCTCTGGAAACCGGCACCATCATGCGGCCAAATCTTCGGCTCCATCCCCTGCATCGCTGCCTTTCTTTGCTCCAAGAACGGCGGCACCATGTCCCTGCTAGCGTCCATGACTCAACACCCTACACCCTGTCACCGGAGTAGGAGAGGACTTGCTCGAACATGGCAATCCCGGGCCTGTGCCTGCACTCTACACCACCCCTCTGCTCCGGTCACTTCAGCAAGCGACGCCACCGACTGAACTGTGCAGGGGCTTCTCCATCGCGCTGACAAAAGAGAGGTGATCGTCGAGGAGTTCTTCTGACGAGCTGCACGTAGAAACAAATCAATGTAAGCATCAGACGCTCACATGTGTTTTCTGATGTCCAATTATTTGTGTTGTCGTTGGCGTATCCCGGTAAGATCAGCAATATGATGCATCCCATTCTTGGTTACGTTTCTTACTTCATCTGATAAGGCCAGAGTAATTTATGAAATAAACTAACGCTTCTGCGACACGGCATTGACAGTTTCCAGAATCATGAAACAGATTAATGCTTTCTCTGTTCAATCCAAGTCGGGAGGCGAGCCGCCACGCCGCCTGTGCATGTGGACTACGCACCGCGATCAGCCGCCTCTGAGCCTCATGTAGCGCGCCGTCGTCATCAGCGGTGGCGCCAGGTGATCCCGACGGGAGTGGGAGGATCTACAGCGTCCGTCCTCACTGTTCTTGGTGCTTCTCTGGTGCTCAGTGTGGTCCAGTCCTGCGCGCTGTTCTACATCGTCGGCCAGAAAAGCGAGTCTGGTCCATCCGGGGAGAAGCAGGAAGACCTACAGGCCAGAAAAACGAGCATACAACTTGTGATGCAATTTTGAGGTCTGTAGGTTTACGTGGTTCTTATCTGATTGTTGCATTTTTCGTTCTGTTTCTATTCTTCAGTGGAAGACCTAAATGTAATCTTTTATATGTCCTACATGTTTTGTCCGACACAGCCTTGTTAGTATAATTGTTATGCCGTGTTGTGCCATGGTGATTTGTCTATAACTGAATTCAAAATGATCTCAAAGTTGGCATGTGCAAGTGCCTACGATATTCTCTGGTTGCAGTTTCTCCAATGCTGAATGTGTTGTCTCTTGAGCCTCCAAATTTCCTTCACTTGGACGAACTTGAGCTAGTGGCTGTCGCAACATCGGTCGTCTCCTCCCCTTCCGACCGTTGGTAATTTACGGATGCTTCCTGACTTCTATTATCAGTTTAAAAAATATGCAAGTATTCACCTTCTTTTGCAATGTTGGCCAGTTTAAATATGTCTGTTCAATAACCATTTATACTTCCACACGGTTTTAGACTCTTATAAAATCACGATAGCTGCAACGTGATTCTTTCTGTAGCTTGTCTTTCAAACTTGGAAACAACAGAATAGAAAATAGAATTATGTGTTTTATACATTCAATTAAGCTTTTTTATCTTATTATCCTTTGTATTTAACCATTTGCAATTTTTGATTCTTGCATTGCTTCTGTTATAGTACTATTTCTGCTATATACTTTCAATTAACTGTTTCAAAATTATGAGCTTTCTATTATTTTTTAGTAGTCCATATTGTACCCATGGCATGTCGAGTGTACATGGCATGTGATAGAGATATATGGAAATTGCAATTCTTTAGTGTCATATATTTATAAAATCATGGTTCCCATGCCTGGTCAGGGTTGAGGCTCCTTCGATTTTTTTTCTTCTCATATGTTAAAACTTATTTGACAGTTGTGCTTTAAAACACAGATCAACAAGAATTATCCGTATGCACATCCATTTGCGTCAGGGGATTGTTCCAAGACTGAGGACCTAACGAACTCATCTGCCAATGGGAATGCAGAAAGTAGCCATACTCACAAACTTGAAAAGAAAAGTAGCCAACCATGGTAAAAGAAGAAAGCAAAATTACTCGTGAAACTTCGTGTCGCCCAACAACAAAAGAAGTCTAAAGTTCTAGGTAGTGTTAACCACGCCCAGGTAGCACGGTCAGATGCTTCTTCTTCAATAGGCATGAACCATCGATACCGAGGATGACCGCCGTGGTCGTCCATGAATCCTAAACCACAGTCACCGGGGACAGCTGCCAGTTTGGCATGGTGATCAAGGAGGTCCTTCGCAGGCAAGGCGCTCATGGGTAGTCCACCACTGGTGCCCTTGTGATTTGCTTCATTGGTATTTTGTAAGAAGAAGAACTGTTTTTACTATCATAATTTTCATCCATGCCTGATTTTTTGAGCAGTACTTAAGCTTATATACCGTTTGTACTCATGTTAATTGTGATGATATTAAGGTTGTGATAATGTACATTTTTTTTGAATATTTACTGTGGAGCAAGGACCACAACCCTTTATTAATGAAATAAAAGAGTTAACCACTGTACGAGCAGAACAGTCAGTCTCAAGTCCAGAAGTTAGAAGGAACCTACATTATACCTACCTATATTTACATGAGGGTGTTGACCCAAGCTAAGAGCTGTTGTTTGATGCTATCTCTAGGCCTATGCGCTAGAAGATGAATATCATGTACAAATTTACATTTCCAGGTAGCAAAAGAAGCACGCTCTCCCCTGAAAGTTCTTCCATTCCTTAATATGCAAATGTTCCAAGCTGCCATGAGCATAAACTCGGAGAAGAAAGGATGCCCAAACCTTGACCTTGCTTGATATATGCATTGTTGGACATCAGAGCCATGGGTCCTGTCAATCTGAAGGTAATTCCAAACCCTGCATCTAAAAATTAATTACATTGGAAAAACAGATGGGGTCCTATCTTTATGGACGTATGCGTTACATATAACACAGAGATTATCATCACTCAGGGACCTCCAGTGCCTTCTCACTAGCATGTCCTTGGTGTTGAGCCTGTCAAAAAACAGTAACCATGAAAAAACCTTTATTTTCATTGTGCATCTACTTTTCCATAACCATTTACATGATTGGATTGTATGAAGTTAAGAGTTTAATGTACATTTTATCCCGCTGGCATATACTTCCTCCGTTCCTAAATATAAGTCTTTTTAGAGATTTCAATATGGAGTACATACGGATGTATATAGACGTAGTTTAAACTGTAGATTCACTCTCCATGTGTATATTTAGGAACGGAGGGAGTATATATATAAGTCGAAAGAACAATCAACAACAGCGCAAGAACAATGAGAATAAAGCCGGGAAGTTAAATTCAATGCCTTTGTACATTAAAAAGTTTTTTTCTTGATTATAGATTTTCTAAAACTTCAAGTATAAATTTGTTTGTAATATTTTTGACTTCTATGATTGGACCATTTTATCTATATACGTGATTTTTCACGTGCAAGCTTACTAACTTGAAAACACGGTTTCAAACGTTCCATGCTATCGTGAAAAGTATACCATGTCATATGATGAACGTTTCCATGGCTGTTTTTTCTTGTTGTCATCATCTTACAGTACCAACAAGAACTGCCAATATACGATACGAGACATGCTGGCAAGGGGTATTTGATAGAAGTAGATGTATCTCTGAAAAGAACATTAATTGAGACGTGCATTGCACGTGCAAGCTTACTAGTTTTTTTGTAGTGACTGTAGCCACGCCGGAATGGTCTGCGGGTAGGTGGGGCACTGTTGCCATTCCCCGGCTAACCAGAGGCATGGGAGGGACACTGTTGCCTTCCTCGTCCTTGAGTGAAGACTCGTCCCATCGTACGGCCTAGATGAGATGGGAGCTGACCCGCGGCCGGGTTGAGGAACACGCCAAAGGGGGAGCTGGCTTGTTGGGGATGTCTTAGCATGCCAGGTTCGGCCGTCTTGTGCCAATTGTTGGGGCCGGTTGAGGAATTTCGCCGGGTTGAGGGGCTTGGCTGGGTTGAGCAACCCGGCCAAGCGTGAGCCGGCTTGAGGGGCGTTGCTGGCCCCATTGTTTTTGAAAAGGATCCGGGTTCCGTTGCCTCCCTGGGGTTCAACCCCCCCGACAGTAGTCCCGGAAGATGTGAAGGTCCGCCATCTTCGAGTGGGAGGGCTTTCACAGTCCCCCCCTGAGGAGGCGCATTTTGTGACCGCCGGGTCCTGCAACACCCACTGTTTGCCGGCTTCCGGAAGCCGGATCATAGCATCCCGGCATGGGCGGGAAACCAAAGAGCCCGTAAAATCTTGAGGCAGTCTTTTGGGCTTTGCGCAGGTGCCACGTGGCACCTGGAAGCCGGAGGGGCCTGACAGGCCACATGTGCGACGGGACGGGGCGGTGTGCTGGGGCCCGCCACCGTGCGCCCTCGGCCCACGCGTGTGGATTTATTGTGGCGTCTGCAAGTCAGTTGCCATTCTCGAGGTAGTTAATTCATGCGTACGTGCGCACTTATTGCAGAGAAGTGGGAGGGGCAAGGTCAAACGATCCCACTTCCCCACGTTTCGAACCGTGGCTTATAAATTGGAGGAAGGGAGCGACGGAAACCATTCTTGCTCGCGCTCCCCTGCCTCTTCATCCTCTCTCTGCTCTTTGTGATCGCCGCCCGTTGCGACGCCCGCTGCTTCGAGAAGGACTCCATTGCCATTCTCCTTCGCTTCTCTCTTTCTTCATATTTTCCGATGGCACTTCCTTCGGGCTCATGGATGGGCTTGACCGTCACCATGGACGACATCACGTATCTCCGCACCACCAGGTGCTTGCCGGGGGAGACGGAGGTCATCATGCGCCCGTCGCAGGGCGAGCGGGAGCCGCGGCCCGAAGGCACGGAGCGCGTGGTGTTCTACCCGCACTTCAAGCACGGGTTCGGCCTTCCGCGAACAGCTTCTTCCACGGCTTCTTGGATTTCTTCAAGCTGCAGCCCCATCATCTTGGCGCAGGCGCCATCTTGCAGCTTTCTGGCTTCGTCACCCTCTGCAAGGGGTACCTAGGGTCCGAGCCTTCAATCGATCTCTGGATGCGCTTCTTCTCCTTGAAGCAGCAGGGGCCAAAGGCCGGGGAGATGTCTAACTATGGTGCCGCCGTCATCTACAAGCGGACTGGCACTGACTGCTCCAAGATTCAGCTGGAGGACTCTGCCAAGAAGTCGCAGGACTCTTTCTTCTACGCCCGCAACCTTGGCGCGGACCACATCAACCTGTCGGCCTTCGTCGACACGCCGCCGCGGCTGAAACAGAACTGGGGCTATTATCCCCGACACCCATCGCAGGACGTGCTCAACCTGTGCCAGCGGGTGTCGGAGATGAGGGATCGGGAAGGGCTCACTGGCACCGACCTCATCATCGCCTTCATCAGGCGCCGGGTGCTGCCACTGCAGCAGCACACCCACATCATCAGCCAGATGACCGGATTCCAGGACCCGAACCGCATGTCAAACTTGCGCCTGGCAGGGGACCAAGTCGTCCACTGGGTCAACGACATCTCCAAGGATGGGCTGCGAGAGGATTGGGAATTCGCGAAGCCTCCGTACAGACACGCAATCCCGGCACCCGTGGTGAGTCCCTGGTCCCCGTACTTTGCCGCTGCATATCTTCTTGTTCCTCCCGACGCAACGCGGGAGATGCTTCTGAACGCCATCCGGCATACGTATGACCGGGCGCCAACGCAGGTGGTGCGGGCCGGCTCGGAGGAGCCGGCGGCCCACGACAAGGAGGAGGAGGCGGTCGCCGATGTCGGCGTAGGGCGCCGTGCGGGTAAGTTTGCTTCCGTATTTCTTGAGTTGCCAGTCGCGAGGCGGCACAAGGGGTGCTGATGTGAGTTCTCAATGCAGCAGCGCTGGGTGGAGAAGGCGGTAGCGCGGTTGGCGCTGGGTCGTCTCGGGGGGCGACGGCAGCGAGCCGGCCGCACCGGAAGGACAACGTCGCGCCTCGAGCCTCGGCCATGAAGCATGCGGTGAACCCGGCCGCTGGCGTGAAGCCTCCTGCCAAGAGGAGGTGCAGCGCTCCACAGGCGAGGCCGGCGAGACCCACCGTTCCGGTGGTGCCTGGGTAAATTTCCTTCTTGTCAAACTTGAATGGCCAAGCGGCCCTGCTTGGTTCTTGTTTGTTTACTTCATTGAGCTTCAGGTCATCGATCTCATTGGTGCTGGCGGCGGCGGACGCCGCGTCCACCGAGGGCACTGTGTACTCGAGGACCTGGACCAGCGCCGTTGACCGGGATGAGGAGGCGGCCGACTCGGACCGCGGCCTGGACCCGACCGACACCGAAGGCCTGGCCTGGCGAGACTAGAACAGGGCCGAGGAGGAGCTGGAGGTGGCGTCGGCCCAGGCGTGGGCATGAGCCGGCGAGGAGCCGGCGTGGCCCAATATGCTGGCTGGGATGATCTTCATGTCATCGTCGAAGGGGGAGCGCGGCCAAGGTGGCCGTGCGAACACGATGGACCTCGTCCGGGAGGTCATGGTGGTTGAGGACGACACTCTGCCGCAGACTGACGAGGTCGAGCAGGCGGGGGTCGAGGGAGGCGGCGGCGACGTCATCTTGGACGAGGCGCCGTGAGCGGCACTAGCGAGGGTGCTGGAGAGAGCGTTTGAGAAGGCGCGGGAGAAGGCGCTGGCCATGAAAGAGGAGGTCAGCGGGGAGTACGCTCTGGTGCCCAGGCCAGGGGGGTCGCCGGGCCGCCAGGTCGCAGCCGGCTCGGGGCCGGACCAGCAAGGTCTTCTTCGGGCCCCTGTCCCAGGAGGAGGCGGCGATGGCCGCCGTGAGCCGGTGCCTGCGAGGGTGGACGGACAGGATCCAGGCCTTCACACAGGCCGAGGTGGAGCAGACGTGGGAGCTGGAGCATGTCATGCTCATAAGTTCTCCCTCGTCTACTGTTTTTTCTTTTGTTGCTTCTTCTGGGTGGGGGCGCGCTAGCGCACCCACTAGGTGTAGCCCCCGAGATTTGGGCCAACTGCGTAGCAGTTGGGTCGAATCTTCAACCATTGTTTCGTGCAGATCGTTGCTCCTTGCAACTACTGGACTCCTTCCGGGTCAGCATCTTCAACCGGTTTCTGGAGAAGAACTGGCAGCTCAAAGAGCGGCTTGCCGCCAAGGAGGAGGAGCTCCGCGTCGCCGCAGGTATTTTTCTTGCATGCTCTTTTTAATGGGGGCGCGCTAGTGCACCCACTGGGTGTAGCCCGCGAGATTCGAGGCAACTGCATAGCAGTTGGGTCGAATCTTAAAGTGGTTCTTTGTTTCTGAGTCTTTCTTTTGCATCTGATGTGTTGTCTTGGAAGACCCGGTTGATTCGAGCCGGCTTCCATTACGACCGGCTTGTCACCGACACCGGCCAGCTTGGGGCCGAGGTGGCGGAGGCGACGGGAGTCCGGCAAGCGCTTGACGAGGCCAGCCGGCTGCAGGAGCGGCTGGCGGGCGACAAGAGCCGTCTTGAGGCTGAGGTGGAGCGCCTCAAGGTGGAGGCTGCTAGGGTCGCGGAGGCGCAACGGGCCCTTACTGAGGCCAATCGGCAACATGGCAAGCTGGCCGGCGACAAGGGCCAGCTCTAGGCCGAGGTGGAGTGCCTAAAGGTGCTAGAGGCCGCAGTGGAGGAGGCCCGTCAGGCAGAAACCCATCGTCGCGAGGAGGCCGAGAAGGTGGCCGAGGCCAAGGATGCCGAGTTGAAGACGACCCTTGCCAAGGTCGCCAACTTGGAGAAGACGCTCCAGGAGCGTGACCGCACCATTGCCAGGGAACGGCGAGGTACGTTGCTCAAAGCGCAGCACCTGGAAGAGTGCTTCTCCAGTAAGTGCTTTCCTTGGGTTCTGCCGGGTTGGGTTGCCGGCTTTTTCCCCTTGGTTGATCTGACTTGCACTTCTTTTTGATAGGGGCCTTCCCGGAGATGCGCCAGCTGGCGGAGGAGGCCTTCCGCTTTCAGCGACACCCGCAGGAAGTTGTGGGCTCCGGGACCGACCCGCGGGTGGCTTGGACCTTCCCGGAGATCGAGACCGCCGCCGAAGCTCGTCTGCGAGTCTTGGGCGAGCAGATGGGGCGGCTCTCTGAGGTCGGCGCGGCTATGACAATGGCCCTCTGGCCGGGCTCCATTGCATCGAACAGCTTCACGTAGTTGGCGCAGTGGTTGGAGTCGGGCCGGGACCGGCCCCACGAGTGGTGTGTTTCTGCCGCCCGTGCCGGTGCTGAGATGGCGCTCGGGTTTGTGATGTCTTGGCATCCGTATCTGTCACTAGATGTGCTGATGGGCCAGCGAGCCAGCGCGAAGAACCAGCTATGGGCGGAGGCCGGACGGATCGCAGCCCGGGCCAGCTACATTGTCGGGTTCGCCATTCACAATGAGTTCCAGCCGGAGCGGACGGAAGATGGCGGAGTCGTGCCTGCTGACGACTATGGCCTGCTTCTGAACAACCCGGAGGGCAGCTCCGAGGAGACGATGTCTACGGCGATGCCGATGCCGGAGAGGACGTCGGCACCTCGGCGAACCCAGAGGCCACCGAGGAGCCGGCAGCTATGCGACCCAGGGTTGGGGATGCCTGAGGCTGCCATGTTTATCTTAGAAATTTCTGTTAGGTAGCAGGTTCACCCACCCACTAGGGGTGTTTTGGGAGTAATGAACTCGGGCCTTGGGCCTGTTTAAATTTGTGATGTATAAATTTCGTGGATGTTTTCGCCTTTGCTTTTCGTCTTTTGAGCCATTTTCTTGCGATCTTCCCCTCTTGGGCCTCGCCCGGCGAGTCTGATGGTCGAGGCTCCGATCTGGGACAAGGAGTTCATCCTTTGAGAAGAGTGCGCGGTACTTAGGCTTTTTGAAATGTTGAGCGCGAGCGAAACACCCACTGGGCCGGCTGGCAGCAAGCCGGCGAAGCCAGTTGGCGAGCAGCCGGTCGTGCGGCAACTTGAAGTGTCGGGGCCGGATTGGGCAATCCGGCGTCCCTTGACTTAGTACTCATAATGCATTGGTGCTTTGGCCCATTTTTCTTGCCAACCGACAGCAGAAGCCGGTTATGTGGCCTAGGGCGAAGTGGAGAACCGCGGCGACCTCAACGCGTCAGGAATCAGTAAGGATGGCGGCAGGTGGTGTCCAAGAAAGCCAGCCCCCGAGCCCCTGGGTCGAGCAAGTCGAACCGGTGGTGCGGTTGGTTTTAAGAAGAAAAATGCATGAATGCAGGAGACACAATAGCTTAGTCGAAAAGGGCAGCCCCTGAGCATCGTTCGGGGACTCCATAGTTTTCATATAATTACAAAAGGCAGTGATAAATACGTGCTTCTTCGAGCAAGTCGACGTCGTCCTCGCGGGCTTCTTTGGCTTCGGCTTCGGTGTACATCGCGATGTGCGGCGAGTCGAACTCGACGCCGGTCGGGATGATGGCTTCGGCTCCGTAGACGAGGAAGAACATGGTGAACCGGCCGGCAGCTCGTCGAGCCAGCTGTCGGGCGAGCGGACGAGCGGCTCGACGAGCCGCGGCTTGATGCCGGATAGGATGAGACGGTTGGCCCGCTCGACCTGGCCATTGGACTCCGGGTGTGCCACGGAAGCCAGGTCGAGGCGGATGCCGGAGACAGAGCAGTATTGCATGAGTGTGCCCTTGGTGAGGTTGGTGCCGTTGTCCGTGATGATGTTGTTCGGCATGCCGTAGCGCATCGCGATGTCTTTGACGAACCGGATGGCTGTTGGCCCATCCAGCTTCTTGATCGACCTTACTTCGATCCACTTGGTGAACTTGTCCACCGCCACCAGTAAATGTGTCATGCCGCCTCGAGCGGTCTTGAAGGGCCCTACCATGTCGAGACCCTAGACCGCGAAAGGCCAGGCGATCGGAATGGTCCGGAGTGCTGAAGCCGACTGGTGGCTGCGCTTGCTGAAGCGCTGGCATCCCTCACATTTGAGGACTAGCGACTCGGCGTCTTGGAGGGCCGTGGGCCAGTAGAAACCATGGTGAAAGTCCTTGGCCACCAAGGACCTTGAGGCGGCATGGTGCCCGCACTTGCCATGTTGTCTGTCGAGGAGGATCTCAGTGCCCTTGTCCTGCTCGACGCATCGCTTTAACACGCCGGTGGAGCTGCGCTTGACGAGCTCGTTGTTGATGATGTTGTAGGTAGACGCTCGGCGCTGCACTTGCCAGGCCTCGGTCTCATCCATGGGGAGAACCCCGTTCTCCAGAAACTCTGAGATGGGCAGGGCCCATGATGGAGCGGTTACTACGGCGAAGATGGCCACCATGGTGGGTTCTGGGATGGCAGTCCCCGGCCGGGTTCGCCACGGTAACAATGTGCTCTTGGAAATACTGCTTCAATTTCTTGGTGGTGAAGTACACACCATAACACATCTTCTGGTAGTGCAGGTGGTTCTGATTGTAGGTGGAGAGCACCTCGCTCGGGTAGTAGACCGAGCGTTGGACGTCTTGGATCTTTCCCTTCTCCGGTCGCTCGACCACCATCACCATGTTGACCGACCACGAGATTGTGGCAATGTAGAGCATTAGTAGATCCTTCTCGATCGAGTAGTGCGGCTAGGACTGGTGCGGTGGAGAGCATGTGCTTGAGGTCCTGGAAAGCTTCGTCCGCCTTGTCGTTCCATTCGAACAACGTCATCTTCTTCATCAGCTGATACAGGGGCAAGGCACTCTCGCCCAGCCAGCTAAGAAACTGGCTGGCCGAGGCCAAGCAGTCGGTGAACTTCTAGACATCACGCAGCCATGCCAGCTTGCGCATGCGCTCGATGGCTTTGATCTTCCCCGGGTTTGCCTCAATGCCATGCTTCGAGATGAGGAAGTTGAGTAGCTTTTCGGCTGGGACGTCAAAAATACATTTCTTCGGTTTGAGCTTGACTTGGTATTCATGCAGGTTGGCGAATGTTTCCTTTAGGTTGTCAAGGAGCGTGAGGTGCTGCTTGGTCTTCACCACAATGTCGTCCACGTAGACGTGGATGTTGCGGCCGAGTAGCGGTAGCAAGCATTTCTGCATGCAGCGCTAGATGGTGGCACCGGCGTTCTTGAGGCCAAATGACATGGTGATGTAGAAATACACCCCAAACGGCATGATGAAGGACATCTTCAGGGCGTCGGCCAGGTCCAGCTTTATCTGATGATAGCCGGAGTAAGCATCTAGGAAGGACAGGAGCTCACAACCGGTAGTGGAGTCAATGACTTGATCGATCTGCGGGAGGGTGAATGGATCCTTGGGACAGGCCTTGTTCAGGCTGGTGTAGTCGATACACATGCGCCAGGTATTGTTCTTCTTTAGGACGAGGACTGGGTTGGCCAGCCACTCGGGGTGAAATACTTCCATGATGAAGCTGGCCGCCAAAAGCATGGTGTCCTCTTCACCAATGGTCCTTCTCTTCTCCTCGGAGAAACATCGCAGGGGTTGGCGGACAGGCTTGGCGTCCTTGCGGACGTGGAGTGTGTGCTCGGCGTACTTCCTCAGGATACCTAGCATGTCCTTTGGGGTCCATGCAAAAATATCCCGATTCTCATGGAGGAAGTCGACGAGCTCCCCTTCCTATTTGCTGTCGAGGCGGGTGCCTACAACAACGTACTTGCTGCAGCTGGGATCTTCCGGGTTCAGCTTCACTTTCTTGGTCTCCTTGGAGGGCTTGAACAAGGCTTCGTCGACCGGCTCCTCGGCCGGGATTGGCACGGCCGACATCTCGCTAGCCAGGGCGACGACCCGGTCAAGCTGGCACCGCTCGTCGGCTATGACCAGTGACTCAGCTAGTTTGGCGCAGTCTCGAACGCACTCCAGGGACTTGCGGTAATCGCCCGTGATGGTGATGAGGCCCTTCGGACCCGGCAGCTTCATCTTCAGGTAAGCGTAGTGGGGGACCGCCATGAACTTGGTGAGGGCGGGTCGGCCCAGCAGCGTGTGGTACGCGCTGGACAGGTCCACCACCTCGAACGAGAGTGGCTCATGTCAGAAGTGGTCGCTAGTGCCGAACAGGACGTCAAGCTAGATCCGGCCGATCGGAGAGCAGGAAAGGCCAGTAACGATGCCGTGGAACATCATCTGGGTTGGCTCCAGGTCCTTGGCCTCAAGGCCGAGCTTGGTCATGGTGTCGCGGCAGAGGATGTTGATGCTGCTGCCGCTGTCGATGAGAACCTGAGAAAACTTGCACGTGCATCGAGGCACGACGATGGTAGGGTTGAGGACGAGGGCGTAACCACCCGGGTTCGGCATGACAGCCGGGTGGTCCTCCCGAGTCCACGTGATCGGGTGCTCCGACCAGTGCATGTATTTCGGCTTGGCCAGGATGACGGTGTTCACCTCCTGTCGGAGCAGGCGCTCGCTATGCTTGTCGTCACTGAGGCTGGTGAAGACGACGTAGGTCGCATTCTGGGTAGGGTATACATCATCGCGCATCGCGCCGCCGGCCGAGGGTGATGGAGGAGGCGGAGGCGGCTGCCCCCCTCCCGGAGCCGGGGCCGGAGGAGGCGGGATGTCGCCCCTCATTATGTGCTTGGTGATGGCGCACTGCCGAAGCATGTGCGTGGACGGCCTCGTGCCGCTATGATGCTTGCAGGGAGCATCGAGCATCTCCTTGAAACTCATGGCGGACTGCCACGCCGTCTTGCCGGTCCGGGCATTTGGCGGCTGGGTCGGCCGCGGGTGCCTGCTCGGTGGCCGCGACGAGCCGGTTGTCGCAGCGCTGGGCTGGCTGGTCGGCCTTGCGCTTGTTGTTCTGCTGGTTGTGCTGTTGTCGGCTACCTTCGCCGGCTGGCTTCGGAGGGGGAACCAGCTTTGCCTTGCAGGCTTCGTCCAGCGCCACCTAGATCTTCATGGCGGAGTCGGCGTTGGCGTACTTGTCCGCCGTCACCATGAGTGCGGCCATAGTGGCTGGCTTGGAGTGTAAGAGCTTGTATTTGAGGAGGGTGCCATCTTGGCACCCGTTGATGAAGTATTGGATTGCTTGGACTTCATGGACGCTGTCGCAGCTGTTCCGGAGCTCGGTCCAGCATGCGAGGTATTCGCGGCCGGTTTCATCAGGCCCTTGCATGCACATGGTGAGCTGGCTGGGATGGCCGGGTCGCCGGTAGGTCCCGATGAAGTTGCATACGAAGGCTTGCTCGAAATTGACCCACATGTTGATGCTGCCCACCGGCAAGATATTCAACCATGCGCGGGCCAAGCCTTGGAGCATGAGAAGTGCGTAATATATGAAGAGATGGTGGTTTCCACTAGCGATGCCGATGGCGGTGGTGTAGTCGGTGAGTCGGTCCTCCGGCTTGACAGTGCCGTTGTACTTGGGGTGTCGCAGGGGAGCGTGAACCCTTTAGGAAAGGGCTCATCCCGTATGCGCAGGCCGAAGCACGTCGGCACGTCAGCGCTGCTTTCCTCTAGCTCCAAGCACAGGGCGAGTTGGTCGAGGCGGTGGCGGGCGTCGGCGTCGTCGATGGCCCGCAGGCCTAGCCGGCTGGCAACCACGCCACGGGCGGCCTGGACGACCAAAGCCGGATGTCGGTCAGGCTGCAGGAGAGGGTCACGCCGGCGTCGATCTTCCAGCGTCGGCTCGTCACCCGAGCCGCCGGCAGCTGTCGTGGCAGGGTTGCACCAGGTCCGGGTTCGTCCGGAGTGCACCTCGCCGGGTGGTGAAGACATCGTGTTCTGCTGGTCATCGGGACCATCGGCGCGGATGGAACCGGATCCCGCCGGCTTGGCGAGTTGGTTGAGGCGGTCCTGCTACGCGTTGAACGCGTCAAGGAGGTCATTCACCCGCTTGAGGCGATCCTTCAGCTCCTCGCCCGCGAGCCGATCCAGGCCGACTGCGGCCGCCTGCACGGCACGCATGTTCTTCACGAGAGTCTCGTAGATGGGAGGGATGGCGCCGAAGGCGCGGACGATCGCGCCACCTCGGGCTCACACGTTGGTGACCCGGCTTGGCTCGGCCGTGGCAGGCGTGAAGCCGTAGGCGGCGTTGCGCTCTAGCAGAGTGGACTTCAGGAGACGCTGCATGGCGGCGAGCATCTTGATCAAGTCCAGCAGGCGCTGGCGGTCTTCCTCGAGGAGCCCCGTCTAGAGCATGCTTCCGTCCAAGACCTTGAGCTGCCCCACAGTGGGCACACGGCAGATGCCAAGGGATGGCTAAAGAGAGGAGGAGACTCGAGGGCACTGGTGGGCTCCAGAGGCGAGGTCGGCATGAGCGAGCGCGGGACGCAAGACATACCCAGGTTCGGAGAGATAACACCCCTAGTCCTGCCGAGTGTGGTTTATGTGTAATAGTACAGAGCTGCTCCTAGAGCTGTATGGAGGAAGAAGGAGGGCAAGCCAAGGCTTAGGCTGCTCCTTCTCCTGGTGTGTGTGTGTGGCTAGTCTGGTGTGTGAGTGTTTCTCTTATCGCTATCGTTCTCGTCATGCCCATATGCATGAGGGCTCCTAGGGAATTTTATAGGCCAACCCCCAGGGGGACAATGGTAATGTTACAAGGCCGTAGGGTCGGGTTGTCATCATCTGGGAAGCCGGCGCTGGGACCCGCCGGGTGTTAGGGCTAACCGGGTTCTCTGGGCATGGGCCCCGCATGCCTAGGGGAACTTTTTGCAGTCTTGTCAATCGTCAAGGAGTGGCCGGGTTGAGCCTGCTACAGTGGCGCTCCGTCAGGTCGCCACTTGCTGGCATCAGCAGTGACGTCGGGTGCACTATAGCCACGCCGGCCCTGGGCAGCGGGTAGGTGGGGCACTGTTGCCACGCCCCGGTTGACCAGAGGCATTAGAGGGGAACTGTTGCCTTGCTCGTCCTTGAGTGAAGACTCGTCCCATCGTACGGCCGGGATGGGACGGGAGCTGATGCGCGGCCGGGTTGAGGAACACGCCAAAGAGGGAGCTGGCTTGTTGGGGAAGTCTTAGCATGCCGGGTTCGTCCATCTTGTGCCAGCTGTTGGGGTCGGGTTGAGGGGTTCCGCCGGGTTGAGGGGCTTGGGCCGGGTTAAACAACTCGACCAAGCGTGAGCCGGCTTGAGGGGAATTTCTAGCCCCATTGTTTTTGAAAAGGATCCGGGTTACGTTGCCTACCTAGGGTTCATCCCCCCGACACATCATCACCTCGTCCTTAGCCAATCTTCATTTAATCTGTAGCCCCTGTTTTGAGTTGCAAATATGAGAAACAAAACCTGTATCAAATACCCAGGCGCTACTACGAGCATTAGTAAGGTACACATCAATAACATATATATCAAATATACCTTTCACTTTGCCATCCTTCTTATTCGCCCAATACTTGGGGAAGTTCTGCTTCCAGTGACCACTCCCTTTGAAGTAGAAGCACATAGTTGTAGCCTTAGGTCCAGACTTGGGCTTCTTCCCGGGAGCAGCAACTTGCTTGCTATTCTTCTTGAAGTTCCCCTTCTTTCCTTTCCCATTTTTCTTGAAACTAGTGGTCTTGTTAACCATCAACACTTGATGCTCCTTGATTTCTACCTCCGCAGCCTTGAGCATTGCGTAGAGCTCGGGAATCATCTTGTTCATCCCTTGCATATTATAGTTCATCATGAAGCCTTTATAGCTTGGTGGCAATGATTGAAGAACTCTATCAATGACACTATCATCCGGAAGATTAACTCCCAGCTGAATCAAGTGATTATGATACCCGGACATTCTGAGTATATGTTCACTGATAGAACTGTTCTCCTCCATCTTGCAGCTATCGAACTTGTTGGAGACTTCATATATCTCAACTTGGGCATTTGCTTCAAATATTAACATCAACTCCTAGAAGATCTCATATGCTCCATGAAGTTCAAAACGTCTTTGAAGTCCCGATTCTTAGTCATAAAGCATGGCACGCTGAACTATCGAGTAGTCATCAGATTTAGCTTGCCAGACATTCATGTTGCTCCTGCAGCAGGCCTTGCACCCAGTGATGCTTCAACAATGTAATTTTTCTATGTGACAATGAGGATAATCCTTAAGTTACGGACCCAGTCCGTGTAGTTGCAACCATCATCTTTCAACTTAGCTTTCTCTAGGAACGCATAAAAACTCAGGGGAACGGTAGCACGCGCCATTGATCTACAACAACATATATATGCAAAAACTATCAGGACTAAGTTCATGATAAATTTAAGTTCACTTAATCATATTACTAAAGAACTCCCACTTAGATAGACATCCCTCGAGTCATCTAAATGATCATGTGATCCATATCAACTAAACCATGTCCGATCATCACGTGAGCTGGAGTAGTTTTCAATGGTGAACATCTCTAGATATGTTAATCATATCTACTATATTCACATTCGACCTTTCGGTCTCAGTGTTCCGACGCCATGTCTTTACATGCTAGGCTCATCAAGTTTAACCCGAGTATTCCGCACGTGCAAAACTGTCTTGCACCCATTGTATGTGAATGTAGAGCTTATCACACCCGATCATCATGCGGTGTCTCGGCATGACGAACTGTCGCAATGGTGCATACACAAGGAGAACAATTATACCTTGAAATTTAGTGAGGGAACATCTTATAATGCTACCATCGTACTAAGCAAAATAAGATGCATAAAAGATAAACATCACATGCAATCAAAATATGTGACATGATATGACCATCATCATCTTGTGCCTTTGATCTCCATCTCCAAAGCACCGTCATGATCTCCATCGTCACCGGCTTGACACCTTTATCTCCATCGTAGCGTCGTTGTCGTCACGCCAACTATTGCTTCTACAACTATCGCTACCGCATAGTGATATAAAGCAATTACATGGCAATTGCATTTCATACAATAAAGCAACAACCATAAGGCTCTTGCTAGTTGCCGATAACTTTTACAAAACATGATCATCTCATATAATAACGTATATCACATCATGTCTTGACCATATCACATCACAACATGCCCTGCAAAAACAAGTTAGACGTCCTCTACTTTGTTGTTGCAAGTTTTACGTGGCTGTTATGGGATTCTAGTAAGAATCATTCTTATTTACGCATCAAAACCACAATGATTTTTCGTGAAGTGTGTTTTTTTAACCTTCAACAAGGACCGGTCGTAGTCAAATTTGATTCAACTAAAGTTGGAGAAACAGACACCCGCCAGCCACCTTTATGCAAAACAAGTTACATGTCTGTCGGTGGAACCGGTCTCATGAACATGGTAATGTAAGGTTGGTCCGGGCCACTTCATCCAACAATACCGCCGAATCAAAATAAGACGTTGGTGGTAAGCAGTATGACTATGATCGCCCACAACTCTTTGTGTTCTACTCGTGCATATCATCTACGCATAGACCTGGCTCGGATGCCACTGTTGGAGAACGTAGCATGCAATTTCAAAAAAGATCCTACGATCATGACCGAGAGCGTGTCCATGTACCCTTCTAGACCGAAAGCGGAAGCGGTAGGTTAACGCAGTTGATGTAGTGGAACGTCTTCACGATTCAACTGATCTTGTACCGAACGTACGGCACCTCCGAGTTAAGCACACGTTCAGCTTGATGACTGTTAGGACCCCGATTCTAGATCACATCGATCTAGCCGGTAACACCTCATATCACATTGCGGCCTCACGCACGGTATCCCACGGGTGTCGCCTTACCATGGCCCGGAACCGTTTGCGCCTTTTGGCTCACGTATATGATAGTGTCGCTAGCATCCATATGACAAAGAACCCGGGACGACATGGCAAGTCGTGAACCCAAAGTGGCACAGACCTATGGAGACAGGCATACATGAATCACATCGAGCATGTCGGTCATCAGCGAGTGAATCCGGGCTGTAGCACTGGGCTAACAGGACTCCGGGGAACCCGGGCTGTAGCAGGCTAGGCAGGACACCAGATGTCACCGCGTGACATTTCCCCGAAGGGACAGACATAGGAACGAAGTGAAACACATGCCGGCCAGTCAAGAGTCCTGAGCAGTAGTGCTGGGCTAGCAGGACTCCGGTGAACCGGGCTGTAGCAGACTACTATGGCTCGAGGAACACTAGACTACATTTCCCCATAAGAAAGGATGCCAAGTATAAACAACTAGATTGTCGGATCCCACTCATACCAAGCATTTCAATCATACACACAATATGCCCGATATGAGTACATACAACATGGCATCACAACAAAACTCTACAACTCAAGTACTTTATTGAAAGGCTCCAGAGAGCCATACATAACAAGTTCATACAGGTAGGGGTCACATGACCCGACACTCAAGTCATACAAGCATACAAGCACAAGCGGAAGTAAATAGTCTGAGTACAGACACTAGAAAGCAAGAAGTCTTCTGAAGCCTGTCTATCTACATAGGGCCCTCCATGGCCAGGATCACCACCTGGGTGGCTAGTCACTCGTCGACATCAAGGTCTACGTAGAACCCATCGGAGGGGGCGGTGTTGTCGTCTGAAAACAGTAATTAAGCAAACATGAGTACAAAGGTACTCAGCAAGTCTTACAACAGAACCTACTATACATGCTCATTCTCAAGAAGGTGGTGGGGTTATTGCAGCAAGCCAGCTTTGACTCTTGGCTAGGCTATCCTACGGAACTCCGCTAGTAAAATATTTTTCGCACACGAGTCCACTACTCACAAACACAATACTCCACCGGGGATCCTCCCTCGTCATCCTACGAGAGGGCCGTCCTCGGTACTCACACTTATCTTGAGTCTTTTAGTAGTAACCATTAACTTGTCTATGAACTGTATAGGCAACCAAGTAGTCCTTTATTGCGAACGCGGCTATTCGAATAGTTTTATACCCTACAGGGGTGTACTTCTTCATACACGCTTTCACCACTTACCGCCGTTTACACGACATGTACTCGGCAACCTTCAAGCGGAAGCCCAACGAGGGTGTCGGCCACGGCCTACCTAATCAGTCAAGTCTCTAGTCCAGGTTCATCGCCTATCCAGGTTCCATCCGCAGGGAGTCCGGCCAAGGTTTCCACATACGGCCCCGAACGATGTGAACAGGGTTCTGAGATGCCAAACGGGCCCCCGACATACCCGGCCACGGTGTATCTACCGCAACATAGCCCACCCCTAGGGTCAGCGCTACGCACGGCCGCCAACACATAACCTACAAACACTAGAAACTATTTGCAACTCCTGGACAGAGTACTAGGGTGATTAAGAAGCCGAGAGGGTGAATTAAGGATCCCAATGCATGGTAGTAGCTGATTCTTAAAATCACACATACAGATCTCAGTTCTTAGGGACGGTCTCAATGAAACAACCCACCATGTACTCCTACATGGCCTCTCATCGATACCTTTACCAAGTCATGTTCAACACATCCCTCACTTTACCGACATAATCCTTTCACTCTAGCCCATCACCTAGATGAACCAAACCTGACACAACTCTAAGCATAACAGGCATAGCAAGGTAGACATCACATACATGGCTCAATCAACTCCTACACATGCTAGTGGGTTTCATCTAGTTACTGTGGCAATGACAGGTCATGAAGAGGATAAGGTTCAACTACCGTAGCACACAGCAGTTTGAATCATGTTGTCTAAATGCAGTAAACAAGAGTACTGCCCTTCAGACAGATACTCGGGGTTATCCTCGGAGGTAGAACCTACCACGAAAGACACACCGAACATAATCAACACATGGCAATATGCAACAATATGATGCATGCTATGACATGGCAAAATGAATGTGTCTTGGCCTAATGCAAGCTAAAACAAAAAGGTATGAACCCATTTGAATCAAAGATTCAAATGATAGCTCATTTAACTTAGCCTTATTAGTGCATCATCTTATATTGCTTATACAGCAAGGTTATCTTGTTTTCTCATGCATGAAACCATTACAGATGGATAGATTGAATTTTTCTGATCATTTTTCATATATAAATCTTTGCATTTGGAGCTATGGTTGATTTTCTATGATTTTTAGAAGTTTTGGCTATTTTATGGAATTTCCTATTAAAGAATAAATCCAGTAATTGAATTAATGCGTCAGCATGACATAGGTGTGATGTCAGCGGGTCAACTGGGTCGGCCAGGTCAAACCTGACTGGTGGGCCCTGTCTGCCAGTGACTCAGCTAATTAACAAAATTAAATTAACACTAATTAGCTGTCAGTGCGGCCTGGGCCCACATGTCAGTGACTAAACTAATTAAAATTAGTTAAAACTAATCCTAAACTAATTAGCAGACCGGCCCCACCTGTCATAGCCTCAGGGGGGTCAACCTGGGCCCACACGGGGTCAAACTGGGTCAACTCGCCGGCGTCTAGTCGCCGGCGAGGCCAGACGCGGCGGAGCAACGCGGGATTTGCACTCCGGCGACCAAAAGGACAGCAGAGACTATCTACGTGATGCGGGGAGGAAGCCACGTCGAGTGGTGGCAGTGGGTGGAGCTGGGGTGGCCGGAAACATCGCCGGCGACGAGTTTGGCGGCGGCCGGAGCTCGGGCCAGGATGAACTAGTCGTTAGGGGGCACGGGGAGGCCCGAGGTTTGGTGCGTTGAGCTCCTGGAGGTGCGGTAGGACTAGTGGACAGGGTGGTGTGGCCATTGGGTGGCCGGAGCCTCGTCGGCGACGAGCTCCGTGGTGGTGCGTGCGGGTGATCTACATGCAGTCGCTGCGGGGCTCGAGAGAGAGAAGGGAGAGGGTGGGGAGGTGGCTGAGCTCACGGGGGTCTCATCGAGGTAGTCAGAGAGGTCGGGGATGAGCTGATGCGGCGGGGGCGGCGAAAGGGATCTCCGGTGGCCGGAGTTGAGGGCGAGCTCGGTGCAGCATCTCCGGGGCGAGCGAGTGCTCGAGGCTCGACCCACTCGATGTAATCGATGAAGGCGGAGCTTGTGGACACGATGACGTGGCATGAGGACGACGGAGGGCACAGCTACGACGACGGTGCGGCGACAGGGGCGTCGGCCATGGTGGGGAACAGCGAAGGAAGAGAGACAGGGGGGAATGGCGTGTCCAGGGGCTTCGAGGTACGACGTGGAGGCGTCCAGGCATCCAGGGCGCGGGCGGCAAGCAGGTGACGCCGTGGCGAGCTCGGGCACGCTGGCGTCACCTCCCTGCCTGCCTGGCGGGGAAGAAGCAGCTGGCTGGCGCGGACCAGCATAGTGCTAGGCCGCTAGGTGGGCTGGCTGGTGAGTTAGCTGGGCTGCGCCAGGTAAGTTTCTCTCTCTCTCTCTTTTTTTCTGTTTTTCTTATTTATTCTATTATTTCTGTAGCTTCAGGGCTTTATTGAAAATGCCAGGGCATTTCCATAAATCATAAAATTAATCATGGCTACTGCTTAGCATATATCCAACATCAAACATTTTAGTTTATGATTATTTGAGCATTTAAAATATTTTATAGCATTTAAATGCCCAAATGCAAATACCATAAGGATTAATCCAATGACCTTAGATGTCCTAGTAAAATGAGCACCATTTTTGTCAAAGGTTTTAACCCAAAACAAAAAGGGTGGGCTTTTTAGAAGGGCATTTCAGGTTCATTGAAAAAGTTTTTAGTAAACTGTAGTTGTTCCAGGGGGGGTGCTGGGGGTTCTATCTTCCCCATTTCAAATTTAAGAGGAACTTAAACATGATGCACACTCTAATGCTTGAACTCAAAAGAATCTCGTCCCGAGATTTAGGATCCTCCGGAAAGAAGTTGGGGTACTCTAGTCAAAGGCTATCCTCCTTTTCCCAAGTGGCTTCTTTCTTGAAATGGTGTGACCATTGAACCTTGAGAAACTTGATATTATGACGTCGAGTGGTACGCTCGGCTTAATCAAGGATACGAACGGGATATTCCCGATATGAGAGGTTATCTTGTAGATCAAGCGTTTCATGGTCCACTCCACGGATAGGATCCGTGAAGCAACGCCTAAGTTGAGAAACGTGGAAGACATCGTGAACTCTAGAAAGATGCGAAGGTAGTTCCAATTGGTAGGCAATTTCTCCTCGTTTGGCAAGAATGCGAAAGGGTCCGATGTAGCGAGGAGCCAATTTGCCTTTGATACCGAAAGATGGGATCCCTTTAACGGAGTAACCCGAAGGTAAGCCTTCTCGCCGACTTCAAAAGTCATGAGCTTATGTTTAAGAACATATTGGCTCTTTTGACGAGATTGGGCTATTTTCAATTTCTCATGAATAACGCGAACCTGCTCTTCTGCTTCCTGAATCATATCTGGGCCAAAGAGTTGTCTTTCCCTGGTTTTTGACCAGTTAAGAGGCGTTCGACATTTTCGTCCATAGAGAACTTCGAAAGGATCCTTGCCCAAGCTAGCTTGATAACTATTGTTATAACCAAACTCCGCGAATGAAAGGCAATTCTCCCAACCCATTCCGAACGAGATGACAGAAGCTCGGAGCATATCTTCCAGAATTTAATTGACTCGCTCTACTTGACCACTTGATTGAGGATGGACGACAGTGCTAAAAGAGAGACGAGTTCCCATAGCATTTTGGAAACTTTCCCAAAATCGAGAGGTGAAGAGACTCCCACAGTCTGAGTTAATTTCCAATGGAACACCCTGAAGAGACACTATTCGGGAGATGTATAAGTCGGCTAGCTGGCTAGCGGTGATACTCTCACGAACAGGTAGAAAGTGGGCTACTTTGGAAAGACGGTCGATCACGAAGAAGATGGCATTATTCCCTCTCTTGGTCCTGGGAAACCCAGTGATGAAATCCATACTGATTTTATCCCATTTCCACTCAGGAATAGCCAAAGGTTGAAGGGTGCCAGCAGGCCGTAGATGCTCTGCTTTAACACGACGACAGACGTCGCAGCTAGCAATGTATTGAGCAATTTCTCTCTTCATCCTAGTCCACCAAAACCTCTAGCGTAGGTCTTAATATATTTTTGTACTACCGGGATGAATGGTGAGAGGGGATTCATGAGCTTCCTTAAGAATCAACAGGCGTAGGTATTGTTTCCTAGGAACCACCAAGCGGTTCTCGAAGAAAATAGCACCTCGCTCATCCATGGAAAAACATTTAGCAACTCCGCTAGCGATGTTTTCCTTAATCCGGGATATGCCCTTATCATACCGCTGGGCGGTTATGATCTGATCCATAAGATTAGGCTTCGCCACCAGGGTGGATAGGAATCCTCGAGGAACAATGTGAAGATTAAGCTTACGAAATTCCTAATGGAGAAGTGGTTGACTTTGTTGTAACATCAGGTTGTTACAATAGGACTTACGACTTAGCGCATCAGCCATGACATTGGCTTTGCCCGGGGTGTAAGTTATTCCTAAGTCGTAATCCGAGATCAACTCTACCCAACGTCTTTGCCTGAGATTCAAATCTGGTTGGGTGAAGATATATTTCAAACTTTGGTGATCGGTGAAGATCTCGCAACGATTACCGAGGAGGTAATGTCGCCAAGTATTAAGTGCATGGACTATAGCTGCAAGCTCTAGATCATGTGTGGGGTAATTTTCCTCATGTGGGTGTAATTGCTATGAAGCATAGGCAATTACCTGACGATCTTGCATGAGTATGCAACCTAGTCCTTGTTGCGAGGCGTCGCAATAGATAATAAAGTCCTTGGAGAAATCTGGTGGTACCAGTACGGGAGCAGATGTCAGGCATCTTTTTAGTTCCTGAAAGCTGAACTCGCACTGTGGAGTCCACTCGAACCTTTTATCTTTCTTGAGGAGTTCAGTTAGAGGTTTAGAAACCATGGAGAAATTCTCGACGAAGTGGCGGCAGTAGCTCGCTAAGCCAAGGAAGCTCCGAACTTGCTTGACCGTCTCAGGTGGAGTCCAATCAAGGACAGCTTGAACTCGCTCGGGATTGACAGCAATACCTATACCAGAGATTACATGGCCTAGATAGGTCACTTCTGGCAACCAAAATTCACACTTGGAGAATTTGGCATAAAGGCGATGCTCTCGAAGTTTCGTCAATACCAGCCTTAGATGTTCGGCATGTTCCTCTTCATTCTTGGAGTAGATGAGTGTCGGCGTCAAAACCGGCGGATCTCGGGTAGGGGGTCCCGAACTGTGCGTCTAGGCCGGATGGTAACAGGAGGCAGGGGACACAAAGTTTTACCCAGGTTCAGGCCCTCTTGATGGAGGTAAAACCCTACGTCCTGCTTGATTAATATTGATGATATGGGTAATACAAGAGTTGATCTACCACGAGATCAGAGAGGCTAAACCCTAGAAGCTAGCCTATGGTATGATTGTTGATGTGTATGTTGTCCTACGGACTAGAACCCTCCGGTTTATATCGACACCGGATAGGGTTAGGGTTACATAGAGTCGGTTAGAATGGTAGGAGATCTGAACATCCGTATCGCCAAGCTTGCCCTCCACGCCAAGGAAAATCCCTTCCGTACACGGGACAGAGTCTTTAATCTTGTATCTTCATAGTCCAGGAGTCCGGCTGAAGGTATAATTTGTCTATCCGAACACCCCCCAATCCAGGACTCCCTCAATAGCCCCTGAACAGGCTTCAATGACGATGAGTCCGGCGCGCAAATTGTCTTCGGCATTGCAAGGCGGGTTCCTCCTCCAAGCACTTCATAGAAGATTTTGAACACAAAGATAGTTTCCTTCTCTGCAAAATAAGTTTCCACATAGTGCCATAGAGAGAATAATAATACTAACAAAAATCTAATCTGCTGACGTATTCCGTGGTGCGACACGCCACGGCCAAGACTTTATCCAAATCGTTTCATTATCCCGCCTCAGCGCGTTATGCGAGGCGGTTTCCTTGGCACGTCTTGTCAAAGCAGAGATCATGTCCTTTTATTCCGCTCATCAATATGGGCGTGGGTAACCCAACCGTGCCTTTGATTACGTCGCTTGGAGATAAGCAAGTTTTACCAGGCTCGTGGGGACATGTAGTCGCGCCCACCCATATAAGGGGATAAGGATCCACCTTTTCACCCACGCCTTCTTCCTCCTTTGCCTATCCATTCTTGCACACTCGAGCTCCAGCGCCTAAGTCCGCACTACCACCTCGACCTTCTCCAGTCATGTCCAGAGCGGGAGGCAAGTGGATGGTCTCCTCCGTCATGGAGGGACACATAAAAAAGCTGAGGAAGGCCGGATATCTGGCCAGCGACATCGCGCACTGACTCCCCAAGAAGGGGCAGCTCATCCCCACTTCTAGGCCCCATGAGAGGGTGGTATTTCTCCCCCATTTCCTCCGCGGACTGGGCTTCCCTCTGCATCCATTTGTCCGGGGGCTCATGTTCTACTACGGCCTGGATTTCCACGATCTGGCCCCGAACTTCGTCCTCAACATCTCGGCGTTTATCGTCGTGTGCGAGGCTTTCCTCCGCATCCGCCCTCATTTCGGCTTATGGCTAAAGACCTTCAACGTCAAGTCGAAGGTGGTGCGCGGCAGCCAGGCGGAGTGCGGCGGTGCCATGGTTGGCAAGATGGCCAACGTCCTGTGGCTCAAGGGCTCCTTTGTGGAGACCCTGAAGGGGTGGCAATCGGGGTAGTTTTACATCACCGAGCCGTGCGACCCCGAATGGGTTGCAGCCCCCGAGTTTTGGTCCGGACCCCTTACGCGGCTCAACTCCTGGAAGGAGACCGGCTTGTCGTGGGGTAAAAAAGGAGAGCTGACCGGACTTCAAACATGCATCCAAACCCTGGTGGACAAGAACCTCAAGCTTGTCAACGTAGTCCAGGTTATTCTCATCCGCCTGATCCTCCCGTGTCAACGACGGGCCTTCAACCTGTGGGAGTTCGACCTGGCGCAGCATCAAACTCTAAACAGGCTCTTTGACACGACGTACGAAGATGCCTGGAGGGTGTCTTTCAAGGGCGCCGAGGCTCCCGCATCCGCTGCCGAGGATCGCGGATTCAGTACTCAGCATCACGCTCATGCGGTAAGCCGTTTTTGTCCTTTTACAGGGTATCAGGTTTTCATAGTTTGACTCTATGTGGGATCTGAGTTCAATTTTCTTTGATAGGATTGGATGGCGACGTCCGGACAGATCAACTTTCCGGCTCCTCTGCCCGAAGGCCCAGCGGACGCTCGCTCGGCGAAGCTGCTGGTTCCAGCGCCCTATATGGTGCCGGAGAAGAAGGCCACGAAAAGGGCCACGGGGACTCGAAAGAGTGCCCGGCACCAGGAGGTGTCGGATTCGTCATCTGACGGTCCTGAAGCGCCTTCCTCCCGTGAAGACGAGGAGGAGGAAGAAGAGACCTCTCCCCCTCCAGCGGGAGGAGAGAAGAAAAGGAAGGCCGCCCTCTCCGAGGAGGCCGGAGGGTCCAATAAGGGGAAAACCCTTCCTCCGGACTGCTCCACCGACGCCGATGACGATGAAGAGGAGTGGCAGCCTAGGGCCAAGCCCCTGCCGAAATTGTAAGTGTCCGGATATCGGGGTAATTCATAGTATTCGTTTTTCGCACAACTTTTCCTTATGTCGAATATATTTATGCAGCCCACCCTAAGACCGCCTCGACGCATCATCGAGCGGCTCACTGGACCCGTTGGAGGTGAACTCGCTTCCGACGGCTTCATCACACCGCCCTGCGGACGACACCGAAGTGTTGTCCCAACAGGTTCCAAGCCGCGAGGAGGTGGTCCTCGAGGCGCCGCAAGGCGACCTCCCGGACTCCAGGAGTAAAGGGGATGAAACCCCCCAGGGCTCCAAGTCCGGCTTAAGGCCGGACACAACTCTAGAATTTTCAAGGGTTCCAGAGTCCAGCGGGTGACCTCCTTCCAAGAGGAGCAAGCCTACCGTGCCGGTGACCTCCGTCCAACCGGAGGCGCCGGACAATATGTTGGAGGCACTCCAAGGTGCCTCCATCGACGAGGGGCACCGCACTATTATGAGTGCGGTGATCCATAAGGTTCAGTTCGCCAAAAGTAGACTGACTGAAGCTTGTACAAGCCTTTTAACAGGCTTTGAGGTAAGTAAAGAATGTTCAAATAATGTTACCGCATAGACAGTAGCCCCTGATGCTCTGTTGGGCGTTCGGGAAGAAAAGCCGAATAGAGGATCAAAGAATTCGCAGGAGTCTAACAAAAGGAGTCAATATGCGTATGCAGGCTTCTCTGCTAGCGTCCGCCGCACTGACTGTGGAAGTGGACATGCTGAAGCAGAGTCTCGAGAAGTTCGAGCAACAGCTCTGGCATGCCAAGAAGCAGCTCGAGGAGAAGGAAGGTAAGAAATACCCTGTTTGAATATGTATATAAAAGAAGTGCAATTGCAAAAAAAATGATAGGATTGACATGGCCACGTCTGAGGTGGCGAATCTTAAGCAAGCGTTGCTCAAGGCTGAGAAGAGTGCGGCCGTGGAGCGCACCGAGCGGGAGAGGTATGAGGCTGAGGTTGGCAAGGTGCGGCAAGAGCTCCAGGTTCTCATGAAGAAACATGAGAGTTTGGAGCTTGACTCGAAGACGCGAGCGTCCGAGCTCGCGGCAGCTATAGAAAATGTCAAGTCTGCCAAGGCCGAGTCCTAGGAGACCCTCCAGGAGTTGGATGAGGTGAAGAAGATTGCGGTGGGTAAGGCATTATTTATGCAAAGCAAACACATAAATGTGAGTTACCTGTTACTTACCCTAATCTGGAGCTCTCTAGGAGCATTCACAGATCTTCCCCGGAGTGTATCTGATGCCGCCGCATTCTATCGAGCCGAGGAGGGCAGCTCGACGGAGAAGGTGTTCTGGTCTCAGTACGCTAAGGCCGAACACCCCGTGCCCTGAGCGACTAGCTGAAGCAACTGGTCGAGCTCCACAAGGCGGCCGAACAGGCCATGAAAGGCCTCCTAGTTCGGTTGTGGCCTGGAGAGGCTCCGCCTGGGAGCTATTTCAGGCTGGTGCGGCGGCTGGTGGAGGCTTGTCCGAGGCTTGAAGACATCAAGCGCTCCGTCTGCATTGAAGGTGCCCGTAGGTCTCTTGCCCGTGCTAAGGTGCACTGGGGCAAGCTGGATGCGGAGAACCTTGTGAAGGAGGGGCCACCTCCGGGGAAAGAGCATCGCAAGCCCGAGAATTATTATAAGGATGTTCTGAAGGGTGCCCGCCTTGATGCGGATGAATGTACCAAGGATGTATTTTTTGAGTAAAACCTGCTCGTGTTATCCTGTGCGCTGAAAACTTGTTCATATGCGCTAAGAAATGCTGCTTGAATTTAAAATATTACCTTCTGTGCGGCTGTTTATCAATACTGAGAGATGGCGAGTCGTCGGCTTCTGCCCCCATGCCGCTAGTGCTGGGGTGTTCGGGGATAAACCTGGGCGCTCTTTTTCCCATATTTGGGTCCTTCGAGGGAGGCGCTCAGCCCAACGAACGAGGCAATCGGACTATAATGCGTGAACACTCTCACTTAGCCATAGAATTCTATAATTTTAAATTTTGGCGAAGCCCCTAGTATTCGGAAGACCGATTTCGGGGCGCTATCCACGCCTTGGTCGGACAGAGCCGACTCCTCGCCCGAAGAGGCATAAGTCTTTAGGGACTCAAAGAAACCTCTCGAATAGCGACCAGCTCTCGCTTCATCATGACAGTCAGTTTTAGCTTTCTCCACTGAGGTGCTCGGCCTAGCTCAACTGGGGCACAATCGCAGTGGTTCTCCTAGTGCTACCTTAGCCGATATAGCGGAACGTAAGGCACCAAAACATAGGAGCCGGGCAAACCCAACTATTGACCCAAGACATGATTCGGAGCCGATGCATATAATGCTATAAGTTCGGGGTGCCGCACTTGTTAAAGTGTTCGGACTTCTCACACCATGTTGAGGGGTACTGAAGCCCCTGGCGTATTTTGGCCGTACCAAAGTGTATGGGTGGAACATGTCATTAAGGAACATATATATATATATATATATATATATTAAAAAAAGGTAATGCAAAAAATAGAAAAAAGCTACTCATTGTTCATTGAAATAGCTGCGATAAACGAAAAGTTGGACTATTTAACATGTCTGCTTCAGGGGCAAGCTGCGGGATAGTATGCGAAACATGTATACTGCTCGTGATAGAGACCACCTGGGATTTCCGTAATGCGGCATGGCTTGTCTGCTTCCCTGGTCCTTGCATCGTTTGTGCGGCAATTGAACTGCCGAACAAGCCTTCCGAAGAGTACAGTCCTGGAAGTAAGAGAAAAGTATAAAAAAGGTCGGCAGCCCCTGGTGCGGTTTAAGCCGTGTTTTGGGCGTGCCGTGATGGTGCCCCTCCCCCAATGCCCATGGTATTTCTAGGGCGTAGTTATGTACGCGAAGTACTGGCATCACCTTTTTGCGGGGGTTGGGGTTTGGGCCGCATTGCTAAGCCTGCTCGGAACATGCCAGGCGGTCTTGTTGTAGGTTACTCTGGGCGCGCTTGACTGTGTCCGGACGTTTAATGGCCGGACTGGAGAACTGCCTGGAGAGGCTGCTTTGTACTTCCGCTGCAAGGGCCGCCATGCGCTCCTCCGTTCGGAGGGAGCGTTTGGTATTTCCATTGACCGTAATTACTCCTCGAGGGCCTGGCATCTTGAGCTTAAGGTATGTGTAGTGCGGGACCGCATTGAACTTGGCGAATACGGTTCGCCCGAGCAATGCATGGTAGCCACTGCGGAACGGGACTATGTCGAAGATTAACTCCTCGCTTCGGAAATTATCCGGAGATCCGAAGACCACTTCACATGTGACTGAGCCTGTACAGCTGGCCTCTACACCTGGTATTACGCCTTTAAAGGTCGTTTTGGTGGGCTTAATCCTCGAGGGATCTATGCCCATTTTCTGCACTGTATCCTGGTAAAGCAGGTTCAGGCTACTGCCGCCGTCCATAAGGACTCTAGTGAGATGAAATCCGTCAATAGTGGGTCGAGAACCAATGCGGCGAATCCGCCATGACAGATGCTAGTGGGATGGTCTCTTCGATCAAGGGTGATAAAGCAGGAGGACCATGGATTGAACTGTGGGGCGACTGGCTCTACCGTGTATACGTCCCTTAACGCACGCTTCCGCTCCCTCTTGGGGACGTGGGTGGCATATATCATGTTCACCGTCCGCACTTGTGGGGGAAAACCCTTCTGTCCATTGTTGTTCGGCGGCCGAGGCTCCTCGTCGTCATCGCTAGGCAACCCCTTGTCTTCATTGTCGGCGCTTAATCTGCCTGCCTGCTTGAACACCCAACAGTCCCTGTTGGTGTGATTGGCCGGCTTTTCGGGGGTGCCATGTATTTGGCACAAGCGGTCGAGTATTCGGTCCAAGCTGGACTGACCCCTGGGATTCCTTTTGAATGATTTTTCCGCTGACCGGATTTAGAGCCTCTGAATCCGGCATTAACTGTTGTATCCTTAGCATTGTCGCCGTTGATGCGGCGCTTTTGTTGGTTGCGACGTGACCTGCCACTAATGTCCCTGGTGTTCGAACGACCAGGGTTCTTGGTCATATTGTTGCTACGAGCAAGCCAGCTGTCTTCTCCCGCGCAAAAGCGGGTCATGAGTGTCGTGAGTGCTGCCATAGATTTCGGCTTCTCTTGTCCGAGGTGCCGGGCAAGCCACTCGTCACGGATATTATGCTTGAAGGCTGCTAAGGCCTCTGCGTCCGGACAGTGGAGTATTTGATTTTTCTTTGTTAGGAACCATGTCTAGAATTGCTTGGCCGATTCGTCTGGCTGCTGAATCACGTGGCATAGGTCGTCAGCGTCTGGGGGTCTCACATAAGTGCCCTAGAAATTGTTGAGGAATGCGGCTTCCAGGTCCTCCCAACAGCTGATTGACCCTATTGGCAGGCTGTTAAGCCACTGCCGGGCTGGTCCTTTAAGCTTGAGTGGGAGGTATTTGATGGCGTGGAAGTCATCACCGCGGGCCATGTGGATATGAAGGAGATAATCCTCGATCCATACCGCAGGATCTGTTGAGCCATCATATGATTCGATGTTTACGGGTTTGAAACCCTTGGGGATTTGATGATCCATTATTTCGTCTATGAAGCACAATGGGTATGCGGCGCCTCTGTATTGGGCAATATCATGACGTAGCTCCAATGAGCTTTGTCTACTGTGTTCGGCCCTGCCGAATTTGTGGCCGGCGAGACGGTTGTCGTCTCGAGCCGTGCAGTGCCTACGCGATCCGTAGATCGATCTTGTTTGCCTTGTCTTGTCCTCCAACATGTTTCGTAAGTCCGGCGCATATTCCTGTTCCTTGGTATGGGGTGCGGCTTGGGTGGAGGGCCATGAGGCCTCTCTGTTGCGGCCACGAGGTGGCCTGTCGGTCGCGTCGAGTGCTTCCTCCTCTAATCGGGGTAGCAACCTGCGCTTCGGGTAGCACTTGGAGGGGCGTTCGGGTTTATGTTCTTTGGCCGCAAGGACATCAGTCCATCTATCGACTAGCCGATCTTGATCAGGTTTAAGCTGTTGCTGTTTTTTCTTGAGGCTTCTTGCCGTGTCCATAAGCCTGCGTTGAAAACGCTCTTGTTCGACGGGATCCTCTGGCACAACGAATTCGTCGTCGTCAAGGCTTGCCTCGTCTTCGGAGGGAGGCATACAATTATTGTCCTCGACCTCTCTGTCAGCCGCTCCCTCATGAGGGCTGGTTTCTCCATCCTCCTGTGCTAAATTTGCTGGGGGGATGTTCTTTGGTGCTTTCCGGGGTATTATTATCTCCCGTGCTGGAATCACCATTTTTGTGTTGGCGGGATTTTGAGCGGCGCCACTGACGCCGGCGCTTTTGCTATTTCTTGGAGGGGTCATCCTCCGCTGTTCCATCGCCCTCTCCCTCTTTTGGGGTGTCCACCATGTATATGTCATATGATGAGGTGGCTTTCTAGGGCCTAGTGGGTGCTGGTTCTTCATCATCTCCTTCATCGGTGTCCGTACCGTGGATGTCTTCGGAGTCGAAGTCGAGCATGTCTGTTAAGTTGTCGACAGTGGCTACCATATGGGTGGTGGGTGGGTTTTGAATTTCTTCATCGTCCGTACCCCAACCTTGCTGACCGTAGTCCGGCCAGGGCTCTCCTGACGAAGAGAGAGAGACTTCAGTGATTTCAGGATATCGCCGAAAGGCGAGTGCTGAAAGACGTCCGCGGCCGTGAACTCCATGATTGGCGCCCAATCAGATTCGCTCGGCAGGGGTACGGAGAGTTTGGTGTCCGGAGAAGAATCCGGCTCCACAGAGTCACGAGTCTTGATGAGTACAGGGCTGGTGTTCGGCTCAACCGCTGTTGGGATCGCAGCACCCGAGGTGGCGTCCAACCGCCCATCCTCGATCGGCGCGGTCGGCTCCGAACTAAGGGTCGGAGCCGATGTGGGTGCGGCCTCCAGGGCACTATTCGGCAGCAGAGCTAGATCATGCTCGTCATGACAGAGCGGCGCACTCGGTAGTGGTTCGAATCCGTCGAAGATCAAGTCCCCACGGATATCGGTCGTATAGTTTAAACTTCCGAATCTGACCTGATGGCCAGGGGCGTAGCTTTTGATCTGCTCTAGATGGCCAAGTGAATCGGCCCGCAGTGCGAAGCCGCCAAAGACGAAGATCTGTTCGGGGAGGAAGGTCTCACCCTGGACTGCATCGCCATTGATGATCGTAGGAGCCATCGGGCCTGATGGCGACGGCACAGAGGAACTCTCAATGAAAGCACCAATGTCGGTGTCAAAACCGGCAGATCTCGGGTAGGGGGTCCCGAACTGTGCGTCTAGGCCGGATGGTAACAAGAGGCAGGGGACACGAAGTTTTACCCAGGTTCGGGCCCTCTTGATGGAGGTAAAACCCTACGTCCTGCTTGATTAATATTGATGATATGGGTAATACAAGAGTTGATCTACCACGAGATCAGAGAGGCTAAACCCTCGAAGCTAGCCTATGGTATGATTGTTGATGTGTATGTTGTCCTACGGACTAGAACCCTCCGGTTTATATAGACACCGGATAGGGTTAGGGTCACATAGAGTCGGTTACAATGGTAGGAGATCTGAACATCCGTATCGCCAAGCTTGCCTTCCACGCCAAGGAAAATCCCTTCCGGACACGGGACGGAGTCTTCAATCTTGTATCTTCATAGTCCAGGAGTCCGGCTGAAGGTATAATTCGGCTATCCGAACACCCCCTAATCCAGGACTCCCTCAATGAGTATGTCATCGAGGTATACTACGACGAATTTATCCAAATACTCCATGAAGACTGAGTTCATTAACCGACAGAAGGTGGCCGGGGCATTGGTTAAACCGAAGGACATAACGGTGTACTCGTATTGGCCATAACGAGTAACAAAGGCCGTTTTGGGAATGTCCCCGTTTCTGATTTTGATTTGATGGTAGCCCAACCTCAAATCCATCTTGGAAAAGACTGAGGATCCAGCGAGCTGATCATACAGATCGTTGATCCTGGGAAGCGGATACTTGTTCTTGATAGTGACCAAGTTGACAGGTCGGTAATCTACAACCATTCGATCCGTTCCATCCTTCTTCTTGATGAAGAGGACGGGGCAAGCCCAAGGAGAGGAACTAGGACGGATGAAACCCTTTTTCAAGGACTCATCGAGTTGGTTCTTAAGCTCGGCTAGTTCTAAGGATGCCATCTTATAGGGTCTCCTAGAAATTGGAACGGTTCCTGGAACAAGGTATATCACAAACTCGACATCCCTTTTAGGTAGAACACCTGGCAGTTCTTCTGGAAAGACATCCGGAAAGTCTCGGACTACCGGAACATCTTCAAGGTCTGGAAGGGGGTTGGCATTTAGGGAGTAAATCTGGCGCTTGGCCACTCGAGTTAAGACATTGACTGTCTTGCCCGATGGGGGAGTAAGTTGAATGGTTCTAGTGGCACAATCAATCTTAGCATAATGAGCTGACATCCCGTCTATACCCAAAATGATGTTTATGTCCGAGGACTTGAGAGCTATTAAGGATGCAAGGAAGACAAGTCTATCGACAAGAATTTCGTTCCCATGGCTTACTCTAGAAGTTTTCCATCTAGAGCCAGGGGTTTGAATTTCCATGGTAGAGGGCATGTCACAGAATGTCGTGTTATGCAATAGAGCATAGTTCTCGGATATGAATGAATGAGATGCTCCAGTGTCGAAAAGAACAGATGCCGGATGGCAATTAACAAGGAGCGTACCAAGGACGACGTTAGGATCCTCATGAGCCTCCTTGGCTGAAACATAGTTGACATGGCCACGTGTAGTAGTGACTGGCTTGGCGTAGAATGTGTTTCCCGCTGGCTTACCACGGCCAACGGACTTTCCAGTCTGATTGGGGTTGTTCTGGGGACACTCTCGACTATAGTGACCCGGCTCTCCACAATTGAAGCATGTCACCACATTGGGGCATGGAGCAGAATTAGCAGCGGGGCTACCATAGGGCTTGGGTGGTGCAAACTGCTGGTTGGGATGAGGCACCTCAAAAGATGGCCTCGGAATGAACCTGGGTGGCAGTGCCGTGCTTGGGATCCACACCCGGCACTTCTGAGCTCCAGAGCCAGATGAAGAGCCAAAATCACGTGAGTCTTTGCGTGAAGCGTCATAGTCAGACTGGCCTGACTCAACACTGATGGCTTTATTGACCAACTTCTGAAAGGAGGTACACTCGTGCAGACGAAGATCGCGGCGAAGCTCAGGGCTAAGTCCCTTGCGGAACCTTGCCTACTTCTTAGCATCGGTAGATACTTCTTCAGGACCATAACGTGCCAGATTCCCAAATTCACGGCTATATGCATCCACAGTCAGTCTTCCTTGGGTGAAATTGCAGAACTCCTCCCTCTTACGATCTATGAGACCTTCCAGAATGTGATGCTCACGGAAAGCCTCACTGAATTCAGCCCAAGTAGTGATTTGGCCGACCGGGCGCATAGCTTCAAAATTTTCCCACCAGAGGCTAGCAGGGCCTTCAAGATGGTAGGCAGCGTAAGTAACCTTATCAGCTTCGGCTACGTTGGCAGAACGTAGCTTGTGGGTGATGATGCGAAGCTAGTCATCCGTGTCGAGGTGCTCGACGGAATGGTTAAACTTTGGTAGGTACAGCTTGATAAAGTCATTGATTGACACCAAGTCATTTCGCGGATGGCGTGCAGTGTTTTGCTCAATCCGCTCCAGTAAGCGGTTAGTCTCACGCTTGTTTCTTTCCACCTCCAGCATCACTTCGGCCAGAGAAGGCGGGTGAGGCAGATTTTCACCCCTAGCTGCACTGGCTTCCCCCTGCTCTAGGGCAGCAGGGTTGCTGCGGGTGTTGACCATCCTAGGAGAAAACAAGACAACGGTTTAGGTAAGAATCGCTCAAACTTAGCAAGGAAGTGCAGAATGTAATGGATAACACGGAATGCAGAGATGTCCATCTGTATGTCATGGTAATATAAAAATGCCATATATATACCAACGGTCATACACACCATACATAGCTTAGTACAAGCCCAGGCTACAGTACAACTATGATGAAAGACGTTACATCTCATCGGAGGCATTCCAAGCTCCTATACATTATTTGTCTACACCTCCGGAATTGATTACACACAAAGTCATATTCCACAAGTCACGCAGGACAGTGGAGATACAAATATTAGAATACTAGTGATACTACTACTAACTCAGACAGCTCCGTAGTAGTCCTCATAGAAGTCACCTCCATAGACTGGAAGTTCAACATGATCATCCGGGAACAAACGGTCCTGAGGAGCTTGTGGACCAAAGGGGCTAGGATGAGGTCTTGGACGAACAAACGGTGGCCTGCGGGGACCAAGGGAGGGGTGATGCCTCCCACATCACGCCAATCCACCATGTCTGGCAGAGCAGATCTCACAGGATACAGATCCCTTGCATCCATACATCCTGCTTGCACCGCAGGTGCAAACCGAGTCAATGTGGCCCAATGATCAGCACGGGTGTTGAAAAGCAGCAGCCTCAAGGCCCGATTCTCTCGGTCCTTATCCTCGAGCATCTCAGCAGTGGTACAAATTAATGAGTCCTCCTGAGTGGAGTCAGCATAGTTAGCCTGAAGATACCCTTGTGCTCCTGGAAGTGAAGCTGGCATGTAACGGAAGTCGGTGTTCCGAAGCAGGCCAGTCCGGACTCGCATGATGGTCATCATGGAATAGGCAGCATCCTGCACAGCCATCTCAACAGTAACCCCGAGTCCATAGGAATAGTGGAGGGGCTCGGTAGATCCAGGATAAGAAGGAAATATCCTGACGGTGCAGAAATATTGGCTTTGATTAAAGTCTCGGAACTGCTCTTCGACAGTGTATTCGGGATACCAACGGTAACCCGTCTCGATCATTACCCTGACTAACATAGCAGTATGACCTGGCACATCAAGGCACTGGGTCAGGCGAACCACTTGGTTTTGAGCACGAGTGGCCATCTAAAAGCACAACTACAATGCAAAGACATTAGAATTTCTAGGAAAAATTGGACAGCATAACAGCTGTAAATGCTTCGAAAAAGATTTGAGACATCCACAACAGTTTGCAATACCACTCAACAACATCATGTCAAGGTTCTGATTCAACTGGCAACATACTAAAGGTAGTAGAAACTGTAATGAGGCTTGTAACAACAATCCTATAAGCTACTACGGATTAGTAACACGTGAACCTGACAGAGGAAGAGAGCCTAGTCCTTAACCCACGTTGAATGAGAAGAGAATGACTCGGATAAGAGGGCATACGGTAAAGGAGTAAAAGAGCCTTACATTCCCTCCCACAATCAATTCCCCTACATATAACTAAAGCATTTCTAGACTCGACATCGACCAGTTTGGCTTAACAAACCTATAGGCAGTCCGGCTCATATGACAACGCTGTCAGGACCCCGATTCCAAATCACATTGATCTAGCCGGTAACACCTCATATCACATTGCGGCCTCACGCACGGTATCCCACGGGTGTCGCCTTACCATGGCCCGGAACCGTTTGCGCCTTTTGGCTCACGTATATGATAGTGTCACTAGCATCCATATGACAGAGAACCCGAGCCGACATGGCTAGTCGTGAACCCAAAGCGGCACAGACCTATGGAGACAGGCATACATGAATCACATCGAGCATGTCGGTCATCAGAGAGTGAATCCGGGCTGTAGCACTGGGCCAACAGGACTCCGGGGAACCCGGGCTGTAGCAGGCTAGGCAGGACTCCGGATGTCACCGCGTGACATTTCCCCGAAGGGACAGACATAGGAACAAAGTGAAACACATGCCGGCCAGTCAAGTGTCTTGAGCAGTAGTGCTGGGCTAGCAGGACTCCGGTGAACCGGGCTGTAGCGGACTATTATGGCTTGAGGAACACTAGACTACATTTCCCCATAAGAAAGGCTGCCAAGGATAAACAAATAGATTGTCGGATCCCACACATACCAAGCATTTCAATCATACACACAATATGCCCAATATGAGTACATACAACATGGCATCACAACAAAACTCTACAACTCAAGTACTTTATTTAAAGGCTCCAGAGAGCCATACATATAAAGTTCATACGGGTAGGGGTCACATGACCCGACACTCAAGTCATACAAGCATACAAGCACAAGCGGAACTAAATAGTCTGAGTATAGACACTAGAAAGCAAGAAGGCTTCCGAAGCTTGTCTATCTACATAGGGCCCTCCATGGCCAGGATCACCACCTGGGTGGCTAGTCACTCGTTGACATCAAGGTCTACGTAGAACCCATCGGAGGGGTCGGTGTTGTCGTCTGAAAAAAGTAATTAAGCAAACATGAATACAAAGGTACTCAGCAAGTCTTACAACAGAACCTACTATACATGCTCATTCTCAAGAAGGTGGTGGGGTTATTGCAGCAAGCTAGCTTTGACTCTTGGCTAGGCTATCCTACGGAACTCCGCTAGTAAAATAGTTTTTGCACACGAGTCCACTACTCACCAACACAATACTCCACCGGGGATCCTCCCTCGTCATCCTACGAGAGGGCCATCCTCGGTACTCACACTTATCTTGAGTCTTTTAGTAGTAACCATTAACTTGTCTATGAACTGTATAGGCAACCAAGTAGTCCTTTACCGCGGACGCGGCTATTCGAATAGTTTTATACCCTGCAGGGGTGTACTTATTCATACACGCTTTCACCACTTACCGTCATTTACACGACATGTACTTGGCAACCTTCAAGCGGAAGCCCAACGAGGGTGTCGGCCAAGGCCTACCTAAACACTCAAGTCTCTAGTCCAGGTTCATCGCCTATCCAGGTTCCATCCGCAGGGAGTCCGGCCGAGGTTTCCACATATGGCCCCGAACGATGTGAACAGGGTTCCGAGACGCCAAACGGGTGCCCGGCATACCCGGCCATGGTGTATCTACCGCAACATAGCCCACCCCTAGGGTCAGTGCTACGCACGGCCGCCAACACATAACCTACAAACACCAGAAACTATTTGCAGCTCCTGGACAGAGTACTAGGGTGATTAAGAAGCCGAGAGGGTCAATTAAGGATCCCAATGCATGGCACTAGCTGATTCTTAAAATCACACATACAGATCTCAATTCTTAGGGACGGTCTCAATGAAACAACCAACCATATACTCCTACATGGTCTCTCATCGATACCTTTACCAAGTCATGTTCAACACATCCCTCACTTTACTGACATAATCCTTTCACTCTAGCCCATCACCAAGATGAACCAGACCTGACACAACTCTAAGCATAACAGGCATAGCAAGGTAGAAATCACATACATGGCTCAATCAACTCCTACACATGCTAGTGGGTTTCATGTAGTTACTGTGGTAATGACAGGTCATGAAGAGGATAAGGGTTCAACTATCGTAGCACACAGCAGTTTGAATCGCGTTGTCTAAATGCAGTAAACAAGAGCAGAAGCGAGAACATGGGTTTGTATCGAAATGATCAATGGGTTGCTTGCCTGTTGTAGTGGTAGTAGGGTACTGCCCTTTAGACGGATACTCGGGGTTATCCTCGGAGGCAGAACCTACCACGAAAGACACACCAAACATAATCAACACATGGCAATATGCAACAATATGATGCATGCTATGACATGGCAAAATGAATGTGTCTTGGCCTAATGCAAACTAAAACAGAAAGGTATGAACCCATTTGAATCAAAGATTCAAATGATAGCTCATTTAACTTAGCCTTATTAGTGCATCATCTTATATTGCTTAGATAGCAAGGTTATCTTGTTTTCTTATGCATGAAACCATTACAAATGGATAGATTGAATTTTTTTGATCATTTTTCATATATAAATCTTTGCATTTGGAGCTATGGTTGATTTTCTATGATTTTTAGAAGTTTTGGCTATTTTCTGGAATTTCCTATTAAAGAATAAATCCAGTAATTGAATTAATGCGTCAGCATGACATAGGTGTGACGTCAGCGGGTCAACTGGGTCGGCCAGGTCAAACCTGACTGGTGGGCCCTCTCTGCCAGTGACTCAGCTAATTAACAGAATTAAATTAACACTAATTAGCTGTCAGTGGGGCCTGGACCCACATGTCAGTGACTAAGCTAATTAAAATTAGTTAAAACTAATCCTAAACTAATTAGCAGACCGGCCCCACCTGTCATAGCCTCAGGGGGGTCAACCTGGGCCCACACGGGGTCAAACAGGGTCAACTCGCCGGCGTCTAGTCGCCGGCGAGGCCACACACGGCGGAGCAACGCGGGATTTGCACTCCGGCGACCAAAAGGACGGCAGAGACTATCTACGTGATGCGGTGAGGAAGCCGCGTCGAGTGGTGGTAGTGGGTGGAGCTGGGGTGGCCGGAAACGTCGCTGGCGACGAGTTTGGCGGCGGCCGGAGCTCGGGCGAGGATGAACTAGTCGTTAGGGGGCACGGGGAGGCCCGAGGTTTGGTGCGTTGAGCTCCTGGAGGTGCGGTAGGACTAGTGGATAGGGTGGCGTGGCCATTGGGTGGCCGGAGCCTCGTTGGCGACGAGCTCCGCGGTGGTGCATGCGGGTGATCTACATGCAGTCGCTACGGGGCTCGAGAGAGAGAACGGAGAGGGTGGGGAGGTGGCTGAGCTCACGGGGGTCTCGTCGAGGCAGTCGGAGAGGTCGGGGATGAGCTGATGCGGCAGGGGCGGCGAAAGGGGTCTCCTGTGGCCGGTGTTGAGGGCGAGCTCGATGCAGCATCTCCGGGGCGAGCGAGCGCTCGGGGCTCGACCCACTCGATGTAATCGACGACGGCGGAGCTCATGGACACGATGACGCGGCGCGAGGACGACGGAAGGCACGACTACGATGACGGTGCGGCGACAGGGGCGTCGGCCATAGTGGGGAACGGCGAAGGAAGAGAGACAGGGGGAATGGCGTGTCCAGGGGCTTGGGGGTGCGACGTGGGCCGCAAGCAGGTGACACCGTGGCGAGCTCGGGCACGCCGGCGTCACCTCCCTGCCTGCCTGGCGAGGAAGAAGCAGCTGGCTGGCGCGGCCCAGCACAATGTTGTGCCGCTAGGTGCGCCGGCTGGTGAGTTAGCTGGGTTGCGCCAAGTAAGATTCTCTCTTTTTTCTGTTTTTCTTATTTATTCTATTATTTCTGTAGCTTCAGGGCTTTATTAAAAATGCCAAGGCATTTCCATAAGTCATAAAATTAATCATGGCTACTGCTTAGAATATATCCAACAGCAAACATTTTTGTTTATGATTATTTGAGCATTTAAAATATTTTATAGCATTTAAATGCCCAAATGCAAATACCATCAGGATTAATCCAATGACCTTAGATGTCCTAGAAAAATGTGCACCATTTTTGTCAAAGGTTTTAACCCAAAACAAAAAGGGTGGGCTTTTTAGAAGGGCATTTCAGGTTCATTGAAAAAAAATTAGTAAACCCTAGTTGTTCCAGGGGGGTGCTGGGGGTTCTGTCTTCCCCATTTCAAATTTAAGAGGAATTTAAACATGATGCACACTCTAATGCTTGAACTAGCTAGGGTGTGACAATGATGTTCCTCGAACTCTTGATCCGGCAGAGGGTCGATGGAGAGTTTCATCAGCATGATAGCATGGTGACGGTGATGGTGATGTGATCCGCGCAGGGCTTTGCCTAAACACTACGACGCTATGACCATAGGAGTAAACTATGGAGGGGGGCACCGCACACGACTAAGAGGACAACTTTTGTGCTTTGGGGTGCCCCTGCCCCCGTATGTAAAGAAAGAGGGGAGGAGGCGACCGGCCCTAGGGGTGCACCATGGGGAGAAATCGAATAGGACTCCAAGTCCTATTCGCCCCCCACCTTCCTTTCTTACGGAGGGGGGAAAGGGGAAGGGAGAGGGAGGAGGAGAAGGAAAGGGGGCCGCGCCCCCTCCCCTAGTCCATTTCGGACTCCCAATTGGAGGGGGCACGGCCACCCCTTGTGGGCTACATCCTCTCTCCCCTATGGCCCATGTAGGCTCATTACTTCTCGGGGGGTTCCGGTAACCCCTCGTTGCTCCAAAAAAAAACCTAAACCATGCAAAAACCATTCCGGTGTCCGAATACCATCTTCAAATATATCAATCTTTACCTCTCGACCATTTCGAGACTCCTCATCATGTCTGTGATCTCAGTCGGGACTCCGAACAATCTTCGGTCACCAAAACACATAACTCATAATACAAATCATGATCGAACGTTAAGCGTGCGGACCCCATGGGTTCGAGAACTATGTAGACATGACCAAGACACATCTCCGGTCAATAACCGATAGCGGAACCTGGATGCTCATATTGGTTCCTGAATATTCTACAAGATCTTTATCGGTCAAACCACAATGACAACATACGTAATTCCCTTTGTCATCGGTATGTTACTTGCCCGAGAATCGATCGTCTGTATCTTCATACCTAGTTCAATCTCGTTACCGGCAAGACTCTTTACTCATTCCGTAATGCATCATCCTGTAACAAACTCATTTGTCACATTGCTTGCAAAGCTTATGATGATGTGCATTACCGAGAGGGCCCAGAGATACCTCTCTATTGCTTGCAGTAACAAATCCTAATCTCGATCTTTGCCAACCCAACAAACACCTTTAGAGACACCTGTAGAGCATATTTAACGATCATTATGTTAAGCTAACGGATGGTTCTTGTCCATCACATCATTCTCCTAATGATGTGATCTCGTTCATCAAATGACGACACATGTCTATGGTCAGGAAACTTAACCATCTCTGATTAACGAGCTAGTCAAGTAGAGGCATACTAGGGACACTTTGTTTTGTCTATGTATTCACACATGTATCAAGTTTCCGGTTAATACAATTCTAGTATGAATAATAAACATTTATCATGATATAAGGAAATATAAATAGCAACTTTATTATTGCCTCTAGGGCATATTTCCTTCACACATCCCTATTTATAAGGAAACAGTAAAATGGCATGTGCGGAAATCGAGAAGGCAACATGATTATCTCCACAGTACAGGTGCCTCGATTCTCGGATGGCTAGTTAATGCAAAAGATCCATTGTGATGTCATGATTTTTTTATGAATTTACTTCGCATGACATCATGGCGGGTTACAGGGATTTGTTCAAAAGTTAAACTTTGGAAAAATGACTTGTCAACTAAAGCAGTGAAGATTGACATGAACAAGTTCAAATCAATCTGGGGCCTAATGTTGGGGATATGACTCCGAGGTGTGACCCGCCCAGGAGGAGCCGGGTTACACCGTCGGCGGCTTAATATGAAGAAGGACCAAGATGGTCCAAGAAGACGAAGCATAAAGATAGGCGGCGGCTTAAGAGGCGGGTCTGGTGGAGGCCCAAGACGCGGAGGTGTGAGCCGCCCGATGGTGACTTGCCTCGTAAGGCAAGGCAACTCAGAAACAGAGTTGGTCACGTTGTGTGATCCGACTCGGACTCTTGTAAGCCCCGGAGCCTCGACCTGTGTAGATAAAGGCGAGATCCGGTACCAGGTTAACTCAAGAAACAACTGGTCAGTAGCTAGGTCAAGCATAATCACTCCCTTGTAATCGAGACTCACGCAATACAACTAGAAGCGGGACGTAGGCTTTTACCTCGATGTGAGGGGCCGAACCTAGGTAATCCTCTATGTCCCTTGTCCCGTTCAACCCCTTCGAGCTAACCTACGTTGCGATGGCTCCACACCTAAGTCCTTTCACAAGGGCATCTGCCATTTTAAATCCACGACAACATTGCAAAAAGTCATTACATCAAATAGATCTCCAAGAACACCGAGGAGAACATTGTATTGAAGATAAAAAAGAGATAAGAATCCATCTAGCTACTAACTATGGACCCATAGGTCTGTGGTAAACTACTCACGCATCATCGAAGGGGCGGCAAGGATGATGAAGAACCCCACCGTGATTGTTGCCCCCTCCGATAGAGTGCCAGAAAAGGCCTCTAAATGGGATCTCTTGGTTCTGGAACTTGCGGCAGCGTAAAAGGTATTTCGTGGACTCCCCTGAGGGTTTTGGGATTTTAGAGTATTTATATAGAGGCGGGGGTAGGTCAAAACAATGCTCATGGGCCCCATTACCCCCCAGGGCGCTAGAGGCCCCTGGCGCGCCCTGGGGCCTAGTGGTGCCCTCTTCCTTCTTCTCATGGCCTCCAGAAGCTTCCAGGGTCTCTTATCACCAGAAAAAAATCTCCAAAAAGTTTCATGGCATTTGGACTTCGTTTGGTACTGATATTCTACAAAGTAAAGAAACAAGCAAAAAACAGCAACTGGCACTAGGCACTAAGTTAGTAGGTTAGTCCCAAAAAAATGATATAAAGTTGCTTGTTAATGTATATAAAACATCCAAGGTTGATAATATAATAGCATGTAACATTAAATAATTAAAGATACATTGGAGATGTATTAGTTGTATCAAGAATAGTTTTCGGCATAGGATTTAAACCATTATAAAACAAATGAATAATCAATCATTCTTGCATTCAATGGTTAATTAGGACAATTCCTTATAGCTTCCTTCATTCGATCCCACGCAAGTGCTAGTGGCTCACAATCTTCGTGCTTAAAACTTGTTATCTGCGAACAAAGTTGCATTATTTTTGCAGGTGAGTAAAACTTAGATAAAACTTGATGCAATAATCAGCCCATGAAGTTACACTGCCTCTAGGTAGAGATAGAAGACATCTATGGAACAATTTTATTTCACACATAGGGGACATTAATTCAAAGCACTTACATTGATCCCTTCAACAAATACATCGGGTTGCAAGGACCTTGCCTCAACCCATACCTTACCGAACTACTCACACGTGGAGATCTGATCACATGAAGAACACATCATAGAACACATCATGCAGTTAGATTGATTAAAATATGTCTTGCAATGGATGATGTGTGTGATACATGATTACAAGTATAATCTAGTGGAGGGAGAACTATGGTGGAGATGGAGATGGAAATGGCAGCGGTTAGGGTTGATGAAGATGGGATGAAAATGACTCTGTTCTGCCTACGTTCACGGCTCTTCTGTTGACATTTTGGCCTCGACCCCTTTATCAAAGTTGTTCAGGTGGATGAGGAGCCTTGGTTTCCACGCCATATGATGATCATACGAGCGGCCACAGTCATATGAAATGCCATGATTTTCTCTGGCTTGGCTGGTGCGCCTCCACTTGATTTCTTTTATCTCCTCCTTTACTCCTTTCCATGTTATCACATTATTTCGTCCATATTTAGCCCATTTCCCTTAGATACACAATACAGAGAGGATTTTGTGGAATCCTGTGCATTCTTAGTCATTAGTGGCAATATCGGAGTGAATATCCTAGTTTTAATGAAATATATTGGTTTAAACTAAGGGTAGAGGAGTGTAAAAATAACACTCATCAATATTTAGTTTATTTAGTTGAAATGTGAACTATTTGGGTCATTTTGTGTGAACTATGCGGATTTCTGCCGTTACAAATGCTAAGTTTGATGTTATTTTGTTTGATAAACATAGTTTGCATGCTTTTGTATGAAACATGGGTAGGAGATTTGGGGTTTGTGGTTATGGGCAGAGGGAAATGGCAACTATTCAGGCACTACCAACAGACACGCTCGGATGTTATTAAGCACACAAAAAATGAAACCATTAACATTTATAAAAAGTTTTTATAGGAGTAACTAGCAAGGACCAATATGGTGTATAAACTCCTCCATTTCTGAAAAAAAAAGAATTTGAATTGTTTCGAGACAATACCTTGTTAGATGCCCTAAATTGGATTTTGATCACTAACAGGTGGTATTCTTTGATACAATGAACAAAACAAATTCAATCCCCATGCAGGAAAAAAGAAGTGTTCTAAATAAAACAAGGGAATGATTTAGAACAAAATTTTATTATCTAGAATTAGAGGAAATAAAAATGAAACCATAGGATTAAGGGTATACCATTAATAGTCAGACATGGCTTGTTTTTTTAGGGGAAGACATGGCTTTGTTAGAGTTGTTCTATCAACAACAACAAAGATCCGGTCAAACTGTGCATAGGTAAGAAATGAATGACATAGTATAAATTTATTGTAGCCATTCAACAACCATAGCACATCCAGTTGATAATTTTTTTCTAGAATATGCAAAATCTTACGCAACTTTGTATCAGATACAAACGGTGTACCTATTATCTTATGATTTCGTTTTTCCTATATATTTTATTCTTATTTATATTTTGAAATATTATAATTATATATATTAAAAAAATACTTTGCACAAAATATGAATTTTTTTAACCATGCATTTAAAAATGTTAAACGTGCATATAAAATTGGTAATCATATATTATGGGAAATGTTGTGACAATTAAAAAATGAGATGTGTTTTGAAAAATGTACATGACATTTCAAAACTGTTTATACAATATAAAAAATATTTAAATCATATAAAAAACATTTTTGCACGTTAAAAAAATGTAAGTTACATTTTACAAAATGTTCACGTCTTTCAATATTTCTTTGTCACATTTTTAAAAGATGTGTATGCAATGAAAAAAATGTTTGCATAATGTAAAATAAATGTTCTATAGAATTTAGAAAATGCATGTGACATTTAAAAACAATCCTGTGATCCAAAAAAATGGTCGTGCCATTTAAAACTGTTTATAACAGCAAACAAATGTCAGTGCAGATTGTAAAAGGTTTATTTTCATAAAAAGCGTACATGGCATTTTAAAGAAATAATATTCACGTATTTCCAAAAATATCTGTGTCATTTAAAAAATATAGAAAAAATGTTGTAGTTAGAAAAATGTTTATTGCCATTAAAAAGTACAATTGTGTATCTAAAAACGGTTACCGTGTATTCAAGAAAGCTTTTAAAACATGTATTTTAGAAAATACACCATGTATTTGAAAAATACCCAACATGTATCAAAACAATGTTTTACGTGTGCCCTAAAAATGAGCATTGTGTTTTGAAAAAGGTAGACATGTGTTAGAAAAAGAAAATCAATAAAAAACAGAAATTATAGCAATGAAAACGAAGAAAGAAACAATTATACTGAAATATGACAAAGAAAGAAAAACCAAAAAACAAGTGAAAAATAAAGAAACCAAAAAAACCAGTGAAAATAAAGAAAACCAAAATATAACAAAAAAGAAAAATAAACAGATGAAAAACAAAGAAAACCAAAGTATAACAGAGAAGAAACCCAAAGAAAACCGGTAAAAATTTAAGAAAAAACAACAAGAAACGAAAAAACAAAAAGAACAAAGAAAACCATAGTAGAGAGAACCAGCACAACGACGTTAATGAGTTGGCCTAGTTCAGTCGCCCTCAGGCGATACCTAAATAGAACTCGGTATGAGGGGGACATAGCTCTAGCGACGTTGAGGCCTGCCAATTTTTCTTGTTTTGAGAAGGTATTGTTTGTTGTTTTGCTTTTCTTTATTTTATTTATTTGTTCTCATTAGTTTAAATAGTTTCTCTTTTTTTTCTTCAATTCTTTTCTTCCATATTATAATTCATGAACATTAAAATAAAAACTATGAACATCTTTTAGAATTCGTCAACCTTTTTTAAATTCAATGGATATTTTTTAAGTTGAAGAACATTTTAAAGTGTGTGAACATTTTATAGTAGCCCCATGAATAGCACATATTATATGTCCATTGAATTGGAAGGTACAACCTCAGTTCCTCTTACTCGATGAAACAAAGCCTTTAAAATAGTTTCATGGATATAAGTTTTAACTCATATAGAGAAATATGTGCCAACTCTGCTAGCAACTTAAGCACACAAACAATGAAACCTTTAACACTTATGGAAAGCTTTTTTAAGAGTAACTAGCAAGGACCAATATAGTGTATAAAGTCCTCCACTACTGAAAAAAGAACTTGAATTGTTCCAAGACAATACGTTGTTAGATGCCCTAAGTTGGATTTTGATCACGCACATGTGCGATTCTTGGATGAAATGAACAAAAATGCAATCACCTTGTACAAAATAAGCAGTGCTCTAAACAAAAGAAGGGGAGTGCTCAATCTAGAACAAAATTAGTACAGAATTAGAAGAACGAAAAACGGAACCATAGGATTAAGGGTGTATCTGGAATAGTTAGATATGGCTTTGTTATAGTCGTTCTATCAACAACAACAAAGATCCAGTCAAATTGTGCATATGTAAGAAATGATTGACATAATATAAATTTGTTGTTGTCATTCAACAACCACTCTACATCCAATTGATATTTTATTAGAATATGCAAAATCTTGTGCAACTTTCTATCAGATCCAAACGATGTACCTATTATCTTATGGTTTGGGTTTTTTCTTTTATTTTCTTATTGTTTATATTTTGATATATTCAATATATATGTATATATATATATTACAATTTTTTTTGAAAAGTTTTAATCATACTTTGAAAATGCTAAACATGTATAGAAAATTATTAAAAATGTGTATAGAAAATGTTGGTGACATTTAGAAAATGTAACGTGTTTTAAAAAATGTATGTGAGAGCATCTCCACTCCCCCCCCCCCACAACAACCCCAGGGCGCCTTTTTTAGCGTCGGCGGCGCAAAATCGGCCCAGTCGCGCCCCCAAGTACTTGTTTTTCACCGGTTTGGGCCGAAATAATAGTCGGCAAACCTAAGCCGAACCCTGACCCCGGGGGACGCCGGCCGAAGTGAAAAGGTGCGTGGGTCCACTTCGTTGGCGACAGACAGGCCTTTTCCCGACGCCCCACCTTTCCCTCCATTTTCTCATTGCTTCCCCCCTTCTGCCCCACTACTCCCGCCATTCTTCTCCTGCTCCCCACCATCCAGCGCCACCCCGCCATGCCGCCGAAGAAGTATTCGGCCCCTCGCTCCGCTGCCGCTGCTGATTCCACCCAGCCGAAGCAAAGGAAGCTGAGGGCGCCGATGGCAAAACCACCGGGCATGTCCAACGTCGAGAGGAGGGCGGAGGTTCAGTGCCGAGAGGCTGTCACCACCGACCGGCAAAATAGGCTCAACGCCAAGAAGGCCAGGCACGCGGCCGCGTCGACGGCATCGACGGTGGTGGCGGAGCAGGCAGAGGCGTCTCGCGCGGGGATGATGAATCTGCCCGATGACCATGGCCCGCAAGCTACATGGAGCCAGCAGAGCGTCGCGTCGCCGACCAATTTGTCGCCGCCGCCGCCCTGGGGTGTACGCACCCTCGCCTGGCTACTACGACGGTGACGCGCATGGTGGGTTCAACCCTAACATTACTTTCCCACACGGCGCGCCGCCATGTGCCTCACCCTCCGGTCTAAACCCCGACCAGCGCACTCCCTAGCCCGCGTTAGCTGGACTCCACACCCAGTACAACTACTCGCCACCGGCATACATAGCCTCGCTGATGCCGCCTCTACGATGTGGTGTCCTGCCCTTCTCACAAGCCTCGACGACACATTTTGGCAACCCCAACGCAACCGACGCCGACATGGAGGAGATCATCACGAGCGGCTCGGTCGCTGCCGCCTCCTACCCCGGGTTCCATGCGCAAGACAACACAATGGACACAGCCATCGACATGGAGGACGAGCTCGACGACACCGAGGAGGAGGAGGAGGAGGAAGAGGAGAAGATGGAGTCAGCGCTGGCGCCAGGGAGGAAAGTGAAAAAGAAGAAGCGGGGGGGGGGGGCAATGCCAGGACGGGCGAGCCACGTGTCAAGTGGACGTCCAAAGAAGACGAGTGCCTCACCGAAGCATGGAAGACCATTAGCATGGACCTGGTCACTGGCACAACCAGAACGCCGACACGTACTGGACGCGTATGAAGTCGGCGTTCGATGAGCGCAAGCTTGTCGACCCCTACTTCGCCACCATCCACATGCAGTGCGGAGCAAAGGCCATGTTGAAGCATTGGGCGATCATCTAGATGGCCTACAACAAAATGGCATGGGATCGTCGAGGACATAGCGGCTCACACGGAAAGTGGCGCCAACGTCAAGGGTCAGGTATGTCCCGCCGCCGTCTCACCCTCGCCAAGGCCAAGGAGAGGTACAAGTCGGATGCGCTGGCCCGGGGCTGGCGGATGGGCGCCCTGACGGCAATAAAAGAGCCAATACAGCGAAGGACGCTGCACCGGCTGCCGAGCGGCTGCAATCGTCTATTGAGCAGTGCATCGCCGATGCCAAGAAACACTAGTAGAAAAAGGCTCAAATGTGAGACACATTAGTCCCGGTTTGTAACAGAACTAGCACTAATGTCTCCATTAGTGCCGGATCCAATGGCTAGGCGGGAGAAGATCTTTAGTACCGGTTCGTGACGAACCTTTAGCACCGGTTCGTGCCACGAACCAGTACTAATGAGAGTGGTGGCAGGATGTTGTCAGAGTGGGGCCCCTCCAGCACCTTTAGTACCGGTTCGTGTCACGAACCGGTACTAAAGGTCATTCTATATAAACCCTTCGTCCGCCAGCACTCTATTCTTCCCCCTTTCCCCTCTCCCTCTCCTCTGTTCTTCCCTTCTTCCTCTCGAGTTCATCACAAAATTTGCCCCAAATTTTCAAGATTTGCAGGCCCCATCCATTCAAATGATCACAAAGGTTAGCAACTTTGTCCTTTCATCTCGCATTGCTAGATTAGCTCTTGCATTGGTTTATATAGTGATTAATTGTGGGTTTTAGTAATTTGGGAGGAATTATATGTGGTAGTATTTGATTTATATGCAAACTGAGGTCAAAATAACACTTAGTTTGCATATGTAGGTGTGGTTTACTTAGTGCCTTCTAAATCTCTGTCGTAACCACCGTCGATCGCCCGCACCGTCCCATCACCGGCACCACCTTGTGGTGAGCCTCTTGTTCATGAAATTTTATATAAAAATTTGATGTTTGTGTGATTTGGATACATAGTTACTCGTATAATTATCTTACCCGTATGTTGTTTGTTATACATAGTGCCATGATTTTGATATTCCTCCCCATCAGCCCTCGTCCTTGTTATGATTCGGATGTGGTATATTCTCTTTTAAAACTATTTGTTGCATTTCATGTTTATGACAAATTATGCCCATCAAGTTGACATAGATATTTGTATGTAGGAGGTAGTTGAACCAGAAATTCCAACCGACCCTATTGTCGAGAGGTTAAATTTAGTTGAAAGAGAAAATGAGGATTTGAAAGAAAAATTGAAAAGAATTGAGGGGGAGAAGATGGAATTGGAGTTGCATGTTGTCGATGTCGTCGATGATCACAAGATTAAGATGGAGAAAATGCGCTTGAAGATTAGAAATATTAGAAAATATGCCATTCATAGTGAGGCTTGGTATCATTATGTTGTTGGATCAATTGTTACCTGAGTTGTGATCTTGATCGCATTTGTTGTTGCATTTAAATTCTTTAGCTAGAGAGTTATTTGTTTGTTGCATTTAAGTGTTGTATGAACTTTATGTATTGTATTAATTTGGTGTTTTCGATGCTGGGTATTGAAGATGAGTCGGCAATGGATGTACGATGACCGATGCTCTCCCGAGTTCATTAATGGCGTGCATATTTTTCTGCTTGCGGCTGAGGTAAACAAGCAGGCGAATGGTTTTATGCCTTGTCCATGTGCTGGCTGTAAGAATGGTCACAATTACTCTACGTCAAGAACCATTCACGTCCACCTGTTTGAGTCTAGTTTCATGCCCCACTATAATGTTTGGACCAAGCACAGAGAAAGAGGGGTTATGATGGAATACAATGAAGAAGAGGACGACGACAGCTATCCTGGCCATGGGTTCCCTGAATACGATGATACAACAGTGAGGGAAGAAGCTAAGTTGGTAATGCGGGAAGAAGCTAAGCCGGCAATGCGGGAAGAAGCTGAAGAAGAGGCATCGAATGAGCCCGTTGATGATCAAGGTCGGGCCATTGCCGATGCAAAGAGAAATTGTGCAAGTGATTTGGAGAAGAAGAAGTTGCAGCGCATGTTAGAGGATCACAAAAAATTGTTGTACCCGAATTGCGTAGGTGACAAGAATAAGCTGGGCACCACACTGGAATTGCTGCAATGGAAGGCAGAGAATGGTGTATCTGACAAGGGATTTGGAAAGTTGCTGGTAATGATAAAGAATATGCTTCCAAAGGACAACGAATTGCCTAAGAGTACGTACGAAGCAAAGAAGGATGTTTGCCCTCTAGGGTTAGAGGTGCAGAAGATACATGCATGCCCTAATGATTGTATCCTCTACCGCGGTGAGTACGAGGATTTGAACGCTTGCCTGGTATGCGGTGCATTGCGCTATAAGATCAGCCGCGATGACCCTGGTGATGTCGAGGGCGAGCGCCCCAGGAAGAAGATTTCTACCAAGGTGATGTGGTATGCTCCTATGATACCACGGTTGAAACGTTTTTTCCAAAACAAAGAGCATGTCAAGGCGATGCGATGGCACAGAGAAGACCGTAAGAAAGACGGAAAGTTGAGAGTACCCACTGATGGGTCGCAGTGGAGAAAAATTGAGAGAAAGTACGGGAAGGAGTTTGCAGATGACACAAGGAACATATGATTTGGTCTAAGCGCAGATGGCATTAATCCTTTTGGGGAGCAGAGTAGCAACCATAGCACCTGGCCTGTGACTCTATGTTTGTATAAGCTTTCTCCATGGTTGTGCATGAAGCGGAAGTTCAATATGATGCCAGTGCTCATCCAAGACCCTAAGCAACTCGACAACGATATTGATGTGTACCTAAGGCCATTAGTTGAAGAACTCTTACAGCTGTGGAATGGAACAGGTGTACGTGCGTGGGATGAGCACATGGGGGAAGAATTTGACCTAAAGGCGTTGCTGTTCGTGACCATCAATGATTGTCCTGCTCTCAGTAACCATTCAGGACAGACAAACAACGGATACCGCGCATGCACACATTGTTTGGACGATACCGACAGTATATATTTGGCTAATTGTAAGAAGAATGTGTACCTGGGACATCGTCGATTTCTTCTGAGCGGGCATGCCGTAAGAAAGAAAGGCAAGCATTTCAAAGGTGAGGCGGATCACCGGACGAAGCCTTGCACCGTACTGGTGCTGATGTACATGATATGGTCAAGGATTTGAAGGTAGTCTTTGGAAAGGGTCCTGGCGGACAACCTATTCCAGATCACGCTGACGGACGCGCACCCATGTGGAAGAAGAAATCTATATTTTGGGACCTGCCCTATTGGAAAGACCTAGAGGTCCGCTCTGCAATCAACGTGATGCATGTGACGAAGAATCTTTGTGTGACCCTGCTTGGCTTCTTGGGCGTGTATGGGAACACAAATTATACACCTGAGGCACGGGAGGACCAGCAACGTATGCACGGAAAAGACGGCATACATCAGGGTCATGCCAGCTACGCTCTTACCAAAGAAGAGAAGGAAATCTTTTTTGAATGCCTGCTCAGTATTAAGGTACCGTCTGGCTTCTCGTCGAATATAAAGGGAATAATAAACATGGCAGAGAAAAGTTCCAGAACCTAAAGTCTCATGAGTGCCACGTGATTATGACGCAACTGCTTCCGGTTGCATTGAGGGGGCTTCTACCGAAAAATGTTTGATTAGCCATTGTGAAGGTATGTGCATTCCTCAATGCAATCTCTCAGAAGGTAATCGATCCAGAAATCATACCAAGGTTAGAGAATGATTTGGTGCAATGTCTTGTCAGTTTCGAGTTGGTGTTCCCACCATCCTTCTTCAACATCATGACGCACGTCCTAGTTCACCTATGCGAAGAGATTAACTTTTTGGGTCCTGTATTTCTACACAATATGTTCACCTTTGAAAGTTTCATGTGAATCTTAAAGAAATACATTCATAACCGTGCCAGGCCAGAAGGAAGCATCTCCAACGGCCATGAAAATGAGGAGGTCATTGAGTTTTGTATTGACTTTATTCCTGACCTTAAGCCGATTGGTGTTCCTAAATCGCGGCATAAGGGCAGACTGGATGGAAAAGGCACGCTAGGAGGGGATCAAATAATATGTATGGACGGACATTCTCTAACTGAAGCACACTGTAGCTCAACAGATTTCGCATGGTGCTGCATCTGTATTGCGAACCTCCCCTTCTGGACAAACCATCATGTCCACTAATCCCCTAGCTAGTGATAACCTAGCCCTGTTAATTTGTGTTTGCATCCAAGCCTCCTAGCTCACCAGGGCATTTCGTCGAGCGGTCACCGTGCATGCACTGGGCGCAGCCAGAGCGTGCGTTTTGCACGTGTGTGCGCCCGAGCTGCCGCATCCCAGGTTGACCCCTCCCCTGAGCTTGATCTGATCCGCTGGTGTAGCCGTGTCTCGCCCCACTCGACCGCCCCCTCGCTCCCTGCAGCTTCGCCGCAGCAAGCTTCTTGGCGGCACGCCTGCGGCCGCGTCCGCTCCTTCCATGGATGGCACCACCCAAGCCTCCTCCGTTCACCAGCTGCCCTCATGAGAAGGCCATCCTCATCCGCTCGCCCTCCCAAACCCCGCTAGCCTCCACCACGTCGCCCTGCCAGCAACAGAACGGCGGTTCACCGACGATCTTATCCGCAGTCATGGGACCGACGTCGCCGCATATATATAGGCCCTTCTCCGACCCCCCCCCCCTCAGCCTCGAGCAGTGCCCCAACCCTCTCTTAGAGCTTCCCCAAGCCACTGATTGATTGAAACATGCCATCTCCTTCGCCTCCAGCCGAGACGCTCACCGCCACCCTTCTGTTTATTCGGACGCCACCAGAGCCCCTCGCTCTATAGTATCACCACCATTAGCTCCATCATGACCCCGAGGACCCTTTCCAGCATTCAATTTTTCCGGGGAGTCGAAGTGTGCAAAGCTCCATTCCCTCCCGAAGCTCCCCTCCGCCATGGAGGACGGGCTACTAGCCCTCGAGCTCCGCCTCTCCCCTAACCTCCTCCAATGGATGCGACATCTCCTCCCGAGCACGTGCATACCCGGAGCACATCGTTTGGTGCCCCCTGTCGCCAGCAATCATCATCGGAACCCTCCCCTGCTCTCTGTCCAGGCGCACGAGAGGAGGAAGAGAAACCCGACAAGCGGGCCCCGCACGTCAGCGAATAGGCTGAACCCCAACGGTTCTAAGTGAAGGCGCCCTCTGCTGAGTACGTCTTCCATGTGCTAATACGTATTCGAGTCTGAACCGTTTTCTTTTTTTCAGATTTTATTAAAAATAGAGTTGACCAAAACTTTGACTGGCTATATCTTTTAAAATAAAACTTCAAATGAGTTGATTCTTTTTCTGTTATTCCTCAAATTTCATCTAGTTTATTTACATATTTATTTCAAAAATGTTCCAACAACTTTTTTTGCACTGTTTTGGAAATGTATGTTGATTTGAAATTTTCAAAATAGGAAATGGGGAGAGAAGAAAACTTTCAAAAAAGTTTTGTGGTGCACCCTATCTCTCCACACACTAAAGGCAAGCATCTTGAACTCAGATATGATACAAGTTGTGTGTTGTTTGCTAGAATATTTAAAACTCCATCATTTTTGATAATGTGGAGTGGCATTATTTTATGTGGAAATCATACTCATGCATATAAGCATATGGTGAAAATCTTTCTGCTATATATATATATGTGATAAGGATGACAGCAGCCACTTCTCATGCCATATATGCCTAGTGGTAGTTCGGATAAAGTCCAAAAGAGGGTTGTGTTCTGGTGGATACAACCACATTACTAACATCTCGTTGTGGCGAGGATGTGCAGTGAGGCATGATGGAGCCTGGGGGGTGGTGGCCCTGTCAGTAATATTGTGCAAAGCATTGTTGTGCTAACCATGCAATGAATACATAAACCTCCTGAGTCGACCGTAGATCGAGTCTTGTTCCAGTAACCCCCATACTTGTTTCGTGCTACCACTTGTCCCTACCGCAGGTAGGGTACAGTCCAGTAAGTTGTCAACCCCTCCTTGGCACACACCATACAGAAAGGCCATAGTGAAAGATACCAGAGG